>NW_013667614.1:107562-114761 GCF_000517525.1 Limulus polyphemus
AGATATAAAGAAGTTGAGTACATCATATTAAAATGATTTTGGAGCATTAATACATGTTTAATTCCATGTCACCATATCCTGTCATGCTTGATCTGATGACTGTGATCTTGATAGTAGTGTTGCGTTATTTTTTCCTTTGCAGAATGCTCTATCATAAGTCTTTCAGGTCCTAATCTCACTATTCCTCCCTGCTGGTTTTCCATAATCTATCTAGTGTAATAAGGAAAACTTATTTCCATGCACCTATTTCAATATTCCAGTTGCAAAGAAAACCATAGCTGTGTTTTGTCACTTGATCATTGTGCTTTTACATGGAGTAGTATGGCTACACATTTTTTTTCTCTCCAATTGCTTGAGGTATGTCACAGTGGAATGGGTATATCATGGAAATAACTTATGTACATGTTACTTTTGTTACATTTTCCAGATGGAGGTCTTTCATGTTTATGTTGCTTACTGTTGTAAGGGCACATTGATGGCTTTTTCCAATGAATTTTGTGTTTGTGAATTCTCATCTACTAAAGATACCACATCTTATTGATCATGGCTAGAGTGTAACTTATTGTATGTCTATTTCTGAATGACTCTGATGCTCCAGGTTGATCCATATTCCTTGGTTTTCAAATTCCATTAACTAGGGTTATCCCCATTTTAGAAATTCTAAATCCCTGATCTGAACACACATTTATGATCTGAGTGTATGAATATTTTGTGTCAGACAGGGCTGTTACATACTTTTTCCAATAAAAATTTTTCAGTAGCATCATACTACTACAAAATGTCAAAATGCAGTTCTGCTAAATGCCATTTCACAATGACTATATGTACTGTGGTTGTCACATAATTTTCTGGTTTGTATAGATAGATAGATACATACATACATACATACATACATATATTAGATTAAAATGTAATATTTTCTCTACTTTGTTAGCAGGATCAGCTCTTGTGATGTATTTATTCTTCTGTATCCTAACATGAGCCTTGCATCTAATGCCACAGTTGAGAAGAGTAGCACAACAGATAATCTACAACAGTTAACTCTGTAAGTAATACACTTTACTGCTTTCAGCTTGGGTATAGGTTTAGGCATTTTATTTCTCCTGCTTAAACAGATATGTAAAATGTGATTAATGTGTAAAGTAGTTGGTTATAGGATATGCCTGAAACAGGTACATGTAGATAAGTTTCCTGGCATGGTTTCAGAATTATTTTTTACTTTTTTAAGGTGGTGTTTCAATGTCTGTATTTAACATTTTATACTAGGTTTAATAGTTTACTTAGTTGATTCTGCTGCAATGTTTACTGAATAGAAAAGGTATCTGAGCCTTGTAGTATATTTATTTTATTGGTTTCACAGGAATGGTGGAAAAACATGCATCTGCATCATTCTCTATTTAAATTAACTGAATATGGTTGATGAAAATTTCCTACATATGCACCAAAGCAGTAGCAAAAAGAGAAAATTTAAATAGTTGTAACACATGAACTGTTCATCCAAAGTAACCATGCTGTGCATAGGATTTGGCATTGGCTGTCAAATATTAACCTTTCATCTCATTACTTATGCATTTAAACATGATTGATGTATGAATGGCATTCCCAAGTTTCTTTACCACATTTCATTGAAATTATTTCAACCAGTTCTTCATGACAACTTGAAACATTAAGACACTGAGCATATGGACAACTCTGCTTTCTATATGGTATTACTACAATGTTTGTTTAACAGTGATGATGATGTTTGCTTTGTTCAGAGATAAAACAAAGGAAGCCTTTTAGTTTTTCTAGGACTAATGGTGTATTAACAGTAGTGTGGGGTTAAAGTTATAAGTAGGTCACTAGGGCTAAATGCTAGGCTTAGGTTAATATGTAAGGATGAGCAGATTGGCTGTTTGAACTTGTGGGATCAGTTCAGTGGAATAGATGGTTTACATTTAAATAGGATAGGTGCTGGCTTGTTTGCAAAGGCTATTAACTCGTCTGTAAGGGAAGTTTTAAACTAGAACTAGACAGTGGTGAGGACCAGGAAAAACTAAATGCAAAAAGAATAAGAGGCAGAGAAAAGTTTCGTATAAGAAATGAGTATAGAAGTAGTTATAAGGATAGGCTTAATTGTTACTATTGTAATGCTAGAAGTATAAGAAATAAAATAGATGACCTTAGAGCACTGGTAGGGATGGAGGATTTTGATATAATGAGAATAACTTAAACATGATTAAACGTAGATGATTTTAATGACAGAAGTTTCTTTGAAATACAGGATTACAGGCTATTTAATAGATAATAGCAAGGAGAATGAATCCAATTGAGTTTCTAATAGTGGATATAAAGGGAAAAAGATACTGATGAAATTAGTGAGAAACTCTACAATGAGATTAAGATTTAATGAAGTTATAATTATGGGTGATTTTAATTTCAGGCATATAGACTGGGAAATGATAGAAGCAAACCAAGAAGGAGAAAGGTTTATGGAAACTGTTCACGATGGCGTTCTTCACCAATTAGTCAAGGAACCAATGCTATTTTAGGTTTATTGTTAACTTCAACTATAGAAATGATTGATAGGGTGGAAATTGGGGAACCTCTGGGTGCAAGTGATCATTGCTCTATTAGATTTGATGTTTTGCTGAATATAGAGATAAGGAGTAATGATATTTTGGTTACAAACTTGAAAAAAAAGATTTGAGGAGATGTGACAGGAATTATCTGTTGTGAAGTGTTATTTGGAGACACTGATCAGATGTGGAAATTTTTTAAATATTCAAAGTAAACATATTCCTTACAGAAAGAAAAGGGTGGCTGCAATTAAAAAACCAAGTTAGTTCACAAAGGGTATAAAAGATAAAATTAAAGAAAAGTATCATAAATTGACTGGTATGACAAGAAATTTAGAAGATCAAAAAAGTTGGTGAAACAGGAAATTAGGACATCAAAAAGAATGTGCGAGAACAGGTTGACTGAAAATGTAAAAATTAACAGTAAGGATTACTTTAAATACATTAAGGGTAAACAAAATGTTAGGATGGGGGTAGGACCCTCGAGGGATGATAAAAGAAGGCTAGTATCTGATGATTATGAAATGGCTGGGTTGTTAAATTTTGCTTTTTTTTTTTTCGGTTTTTACTATTGAAGACTTAAGCACTATTCCATGTCTTGAATAGTTGATAAATGGAAATGAGATCAAATAAGATGACTGCATTAATTCTGAGCTGGTTAAGAAAAAATTTGGAAGTTTAAAGAACAACAAGGCTCCTAATAATATTTCCCCAAGGGTTTGGAAGGAGGTTAAAGATTGGATATGTGAGCCACTTACTACTAGTTTTTGTTGGTTTTTAAATAGTGGGCAGGTACCAGAGGATTGGAAGTTAGCTAATGTAACTCCTCTTTTCAAGGGAGGTGATAAAAATTGTCCCAATAATTATAGGCCCATTAAATTTACATCAGATGTGGGAAAAGTTTTGCAAAGTCTGTTAAAAGATGTTTTGCAAAGTCATTTAACAAAATTTAGAACATGGGAAAATTTTGTCTTACAAATTTTTTGACATTCTTTGAGAAGGTTACTGCTTATGTAGATGAGGGTAAGGGTGTAGATTTGGTTTTTTTGAATTTTAGAAAGTATTTGACAAGGTGCTACATAAAAGACTCGTAAAAAATATCTTTTAAGTGTGAGGAATAAGTTGAAAATTGGATAGAAGAGTGGCTGGATGGAAAAAAGCAGAGGGTTGTTACAAATGGAGTTCAATAAAACTGGATTAGTGTCACAAGTGGGGTACCTCAGGGCTCAGTCTTAGGACCTTTGCTCTTTTTGATTTACCTCAATGACATAGATGAAGGAATAGTCAATAACTTACTTAAATTTGCAGATGATATTAAGGTCTTGGGTGTTGCTAGCTGAGAAGAGAGTGCTACTGATTGACAAAAGGATTTAGATCATTTAGTGAGTTGGTCAAATAAATGGCAGATGGGTTTAATTATAATAAATGGAAGATAATGCGAGTGGGTTATCATAACTTGAATTATAAGTATAATTTGGATAGGAATAACCTTAACAGTATTATGAAGGAAAGGGATCTTGGTGTAATAGTCAGTCAGTCTCTAAAGCCATCCAAGCAGTGTGCTTTTGCTATTGGTAGTGCAAATAGGATTTTAGGTTGTATCTACAGAAATATTGAATACAAATCTAAAGAGATTATAGTTTCATTGTATGGGTCACTGGTTAGGCCACATTTGGAATATTATGTTAAGTCTTGGACTCCTTACCTTAGGAAAGACATTGAATTGTTGTAAAGGGTTCATAGAAGGACTACTAGAATGGTGCTGGGGATGGAGAGGTTATCATATGAGGAGAAGCTGAAATCTCTCATAGTTTTCTCTTGAAAAAAAGAAGAGTTTGGGGGGATGTAATTGAAGTGTTTAAGATTGTAAAGGGAATTGATAGTGTTGATGTATAATCTTTTTTCATATATAAAAGTGAGAGTAGTAGGACGAGGGGACACAAATATAAATTGTGGCAGGGTAGTAGTCATCTTCAGCTAAGACAGTTTCATTTTTCTAACAGGGTGGTGGGCCTTTAGAATGGGTTTCCTTTGAATGTTGTAGAGGCAGTAAATTTAAATGAATTTAAGAAAAAGCTTGATAAGTTTATGAATGATAAGAGCTAGCTTTAAGAATTTTAAAAAATTGTTTTAATTTAGTTCAGAGAATGGAACAGCCGAGATGGACCAATAGGTCCCATGTTGCCCCAAAACATTGTTTTGTAACATGGTCATATTGTCTTGTTGTAGTTAATGCTGTTTTTATATTTTGAAAAAGTAATGATTGTCTCTGAGAGAAATCTTAAGCATACATTGTGCCCATGTGATAATTTTTTATAGCCCTGCTTTCTGTTTTGTATATAATTAAAATCATAAGTTAAGATAAAAAAAAATATATTGCTTTTACCAACAGTATATTAAGGAGACCATGGAATATTTTTGATATTGATTAAAGAGAAAAGAATGAGTTTATTTCTTATGAAATATTCAGTAATAGTACATTGAGCATATAAAAACTAGAAACCATCATTGTGGCTCCAAGAAGACTAGAATTTACAAAAATAAAAGTCAAAAATAAGAAAAAATCCTCAAATAATAATCTTTAATTGTGGACTTAACAGATAAACAATTTGTCCTACATTTCTTTGTTTAATGTCGCATTTGTGTCTTATTTTACATAATTACTTGGGATATTGTGATTTTTATTACTTAAATATTCACACTGACTACACAGTTAATCTCATGGAGTACACAACATGGATGATGATGATATGTAAGTAGCTGCTTTAGAGTTGATCAGTGCAGTATACCATTAATTCATAAACCATAGGTCTACAATGAGTTATTGGACTGATGTATGATGTAAAATTGCACATCAATGTGATATAAAATTTGAAAATGTTTGAGTAACGTGTCTGTAGGAACTTTGTTTTGTTTTAGTCTTAAAAATGTTAACATTGTGTATAATACTGTGTTTTGCTAAATGCTTGTAAGTTTGCTTACAACCACAGATTACAATATAGTGTGTGCTATATCTTTGACATTTTGCATGCAATTAGCTGTACCATATTCAACTTTATGCTTAAACTTGAAAACTTTGCAACAAACTGTTCTCTCAATTGATTATATAGTGAGGAAATATTTTTCAGAATGAAAATGAAACATTACAATATTTTTGGGCTTATTTAATTTAATGTGCAATATGATTAGCTGTTTCAGTAATTAATAATCTCCATTTATTTATGGACAGAAAATGTCTAGACAAGTGGTTTTTGCCTTGCCCTTGTGAAACAAAAATTGATTTTCCAGGAACAAGTGCCTTAATGACAGACTACAAGAGAGCATATGCTTTGGAGAGCTAGCAGAACTCATTTCTGCTAGTTTAGCTGACATGAGTTCTTTGTCTGTCAAGCCAGAAAAGTGTGCCATAATCCAGGAAACTGTCAGCCAGATCCACAGAATCCAAAAACAAGGTATTTTGATATAGAAAAGAAAAGTAATTAAATGTAAGAGACTTATTTTAATTCTATACAATCCAATACTTCTGAAGTTTTGAAAACATTTTTACATTAACCCAATGTGTACATGATGGGGTCAAAGTTTGTTTTACAGTTACATTCAAAATCTAATTAAATAACTTTATTATTTTCAATGTATATCAATAAATTTGGCATCAGTATGTACTTTATAATTCAAATTTTAATATAAAATAAGTTTTAGTTTCTTAATTTGAAAAGAAAATATTTGAATAAATTCTCAATCATCAATTCTCTGTGCCACATGATGCCCCTCTGCTTTAAATTCTTCTTTTTAGATTTTCTTTCTTTCCTTAACCCTATCATTATGGTATTTTCTATGGTCAGGGGTCGAAGGGCATGTCATTACATTTATAGACTTGTGCTCAAAAGTTTATTGAACTACTATTTTATAAATGTATGTCAGTAAGTTTCCTATCAAATTGTAGATTATAATTCAAATTTCATTAATATATATTAGTTAAATGAATTTAAAAATATATATTAAAACAAAATTCCTAAATATTACGTGGTGTGTTGAATGCAGCTTTGGTTCAAATTAGACATTTGTGATGTCCAAATACAAAGTCTGTATTTCTTATGCATTAGACAAGCTAGAGTATAAAATAAAAACCTCCTCTGCCCACCTCTTCTATTTTTGGAAATACTTACTTACATACACCTGCTTCATCGTGTGTTTATATCCAGTCAAAAGCTCACAATTTTCCCCACGTGGTTCTCTCAGCCTTTTCAAGGTGTGTATTTCTCCCAGCTTAGTCTTTTGTCTCCAGTTTCGGAGGGAAGGGAAAGTGAAAACAGTGTTCGAGAAACAATATTTTTTAAGACCCAAATACAGTTTAGTTAGTAAACCTGTTAAATTACAGTGGAATTCTGTGATATTGATAAAATAATTTATAATTTTTTATTTCAAAATGCATATATAAAACCTAAAAAAGTTATTTTGTTTTACATCCTCTATGTGCAAAATTCAGCAATGTTTAGCATGCAAGGTACAGCAAGCAAGTACAAACTTCTTTACAATTGTAAGTAGTAAAGAATGTTGTTTTCCATATTTCTTTGTTTACTGTTTCATATTTTAAGAAGAATTACTGAAATATAAGAATTTATTTGTATATATATATATATA
>NW_013667614.1:114771-120479 GCF_000517525.1 Limulus polyphemus
TTACTTTAGTTTACGTTACTTTAACCTATTAAGTTAATAAGTATAAGTATAATAAGTAATTAGTTATTATTATATATATATATATATATATATATATATATATATATATACACATATGTAATGTATTATAACTGAAATGTAACTATTTTACAAAATACTGGTTCACTAGAACAAAGCTTAGACAGATCACTTTGTAAGTGCTAGTATTATACTGTTGGACACAGTAACATGAGATGCACATGCGCCATGATTGCAGGTTCTGTAATGTTAGTCGGACGCAGCTGAAAGGTCAATAAAGTAGAAATAATAAACATAAATAGATGTATAATGTTACAAGATTTAAGCTATTTAGAATAAACATTTGTGGTTTCATGTTACAATTTGTAGTCATTCTAGAATGAAAAAAACATAACCTGAATCTTATTCCATAATTTTTTATGGTGGTTACAAGGTTGGTAAACTTGACCAAACCTGTACAGAGATAAGATAGGGAAAATAACAGATAAAATGTAAAGTTTCTCCCAAAATAAAAACGTTTGATATTTGTCTGGATTTTATTAGGAGGTTACAGAGATTTTGTAAATGAAATTTGACAATTTTCTGATGCATAAAGGTATTTTTAATCTTAAAATCAAAATTACTTTGCATGTGGGATATTCCACATTTTGAAAAGAAAAAAAACCAGGAGCAAATCTTAAACTTAATTTAAAAATTTGATGTTTTGTATACGAAAACCTTGTTATGTTTAATGACAATCTACCAAATTTCATAAAGATATGCATACATCACATCTTGTTTATTTTCTGAGATATCAATAAATTTGCTACACCCATGACAGAAACTTCTTCCAACTCTTCATGCTTTTGAAATTACTTATTTAGCCATGCTTACTTGTCAATTGTACATGTTAATAAGCAACAGAAAGGCCATTTTGTGAACTGTAATTATGATGTTTTTATATCAGTCTATTTTGGTAGAAAGTGCCATTTCCCAAGTAGATTTTATTGAATGTAGATCAAAGACAGCACTTCAGTAAGTAGTAAAATATTTATGACCACTTTATATCTTAGTTAGAAAGCCACATAAATTATAGTAGTTTTGGGGCATTATGTTATATTAATAGTTTTGTTTTGAGTTTAAGTACTGTTAATGAAAGAGGTAAATGTCTATAATAGTTCAGCTATTTTTGTAGCTACAGGTGAAAGTGATGAACTTCAAGAAAGTGAAGTATCTTCAAGTAATTCCAGCATTTTGAATAGTGAAATCCTTGGCCCTTTATTATTAGAGGTGAGTAATGCAATTCCCTGCCAGAGTATTGTACTGGAGTTTTTTAGAAGGGGTGTTTTGTAATTAAGTCTGGCACATTTTCTACATGTTTTGAATAGATAGGAGTGTCCAATTATTATTATTTATTTTATTGTGCTCGTAAGTGTGGCAGTTTTTTTCTTCGCTAATGGTTGATGAAAATGCTAGAAATTTGTAGTTCTATTTTAAAACATTTATTATATATTTTTTCCTTGCAAAAAAACTAAGGCAGTTTGAGGAAGTTTTGCCTTCTGCTAATAGACAAAAATTGAGAGTAATTGAAATTTACATAATGGCAGTTCAGTGAAACTCATAAAAACAACAGTTTTCATGCAGAACTTGTAATAACTCTACAAGTTTTGGCAATACTTCACTGCCATCACTGTCAAAAGTTGCTCCTGATGAAATAATTCTGAAACTTGTAATTTAAAGTTGTAATTAAAGTTTGTTTATCTAAGAAAAAAAACATTGTTTGTGTGTATATTACTGATTGAGAGAGTTGAAAGGCTTTGGTTTTATACTACTGCAAAAAAGAAGTACTCTATTGGCTATTTGTTGCTATCAGTTAACATATCAAAGATTAAAAAGTGTATAAGCTTATTTTTCTTCATAAATAAAATAAACTTTGTAAAACAATATCTTTTTTTCTTTTAAGGTTATTGATATGGAAGCTTTGAAAAGTTTTGTACTTACTATCAGCAGGTTAGCAGTTTTTATACATAAATTTGGGAAATTGTTTATAATAGCACCTTTCCCTCTATGAGTGCGATGTCGATCTGGGAAGTTAGATTTTGTATTAAAGCAAACTAAGTAGAATATGCTGGTGTAATATTATACCCTCCTGTTCATGCAACTGATCTGTCTCTGATACAAACAAATAAAGTTCCCCATATATATATATATATATATGTGTGTGTGTGTGTGTGTATGATGTGTGCAGTGTGGTTAGAGATTGGCTAAAACCTTTATTGAACCTGTTATAGTTTGTAAAAGTTGTTATGAAGGGTGTGCATCTAGCTAAAGTCTTTATAAAGATTATTTTACTTTTATACCTTATCTTCATCATTAGAGTGTATCTAGCATGGCAACATCTTAGAGAAATGTCTATTGCCCATGTAATTTATGATAACATATGTTTAGAGATGGACAGAGGAAGATGTCCGAGCTCAGTAGAAGATAATCTGAAAGAATATATTGTTTGAACAGATTACTTAAATAATTGCAGAACCAGTCATCTTTCTCCTGTTATGCAAAGACAAGTTAAAAATTTTGTCACCTATTGATTCATTAAATGGAAAACATCTTAATAAAGAACAGGAAAATCTCAGCTATGATTAGTATCATATTTAAAATTTAGTTGTATCGGGATGTACATGTGCCATCATCAACAATTTGTAGTACATCAAAGATAGTACTATTTCTTACATAATTTTGATATCTTGTTTTGAATTGATATATTGAGGTGATAGAACAAATGTAAAGAAAGATAACAGGATACAAGTAACATAACAATAAACATTTCAAAAAGGCACTAAAAATCCAAATTAAAATGGTGATAGTTGGTATGAACTTTGGTTATTGTTAAGCTATGGGCTTTCACTGGATGTTAACAGTCTTTCTTTTATTAATAATTCCTGGTTAGATGAGCCTGATGCCAAAATACTGTAGGTATTATGTGTTTATACTCTTTCTTTTGTAATTTTATAGGAGGAGACAAGTTTTTCAGTTTTTGATCAGTTCTATATGATATGTTCATAGGTAGATATATTTAATTGGCATGCTTTTTTTGCCAACATAGATAACCTTGCAGTCACCACAAATTTGTGCAAATTCGTACCATCTATGATGTGTTACAGATTGCTGATGAGGGGGATATAAATATCTTGAAATGCCCAAATTTTAAATTTGTTATGTATTGTGGCTGTGGTTTTACCTGTTGTTAACTGATGTAAACTACTGAATGAAGAGTGCAACTTCAGTGGTCCTTACAGTCAAGCCTTCAACCATTGATGATAAAAACTAGTGTGGGGTCGAATGGTATCTTTGAAACCCAAGAATTATTACACCTAGGTAGCTGCCTCCCTTTGTGCAACCATATGGTAGGAGCATGTTCGGTGACAAGGATTTGAACTTGTGACCCTCAGTTTATGACTCAAGCACCCTAACCACCAGGCCATGATACAAATAAGATGATATAAATGTTGCTTCATATTACTTATTATGGAAGAAAAAAATCAAATTTGACAAAATATTCATGATGTATTTGATCCCCACATGTATTATTCCCATGGGATTTGCTGTTGAACATTTATTTTGTGAAATGTGTTGGAAGAATTTCTCAGAGAATTGCATAATTTCCTGTGTGTACCTACATGTTGAGTGGATTTTATTAACACAATACTGTGACTTATCCCAATGTTCAGGTCCATTTTCAGGATGATAAGGTGACCATTTTATCTTGCTGGTGTTATCCCTGAATAGTTTAAATAAACTATGCTGCAATTTAGTCATATTTTGTAGTGGTTGAAACTTTTGTATTGTAACCTAAATTAATATGTATGGTTGGATTGTAAAAGATTATTTGAAATCATAAACCACAGCCAAGAGTATTAGTTAGTAGTTTAACTTCAAATTTTTTTTTATTTTTAATTTAGGAGTAAAAATCCTGCCAGACACTATACTGTATTTTTTGACTGCTGGCTATCATTCCGTTGTCTGATATTAGGTGAAAGTCTTGAAATTTTTGTCATGCATTGTTAAAACTGTGTTTTTTTGTTATCTTTTAGCTAGCTGGAGAATGCCTTTTTGTGGTTGTGTTTTTTAATTAATCATATTTTATTGTGAGTGGTGAGATAAAAGCTTCTCATGTTGTTTGATAGATTTATGATTGTTTAGTAAAAAGAAAAGCACTTACACTACTCATGCTGCTAATACATTTAACCTTGAATATACTTTTCACAAAAATTCAAACAAGATGTAGTAATGAAGAGACATAAGACAAACCTAGAATAGAAACATTAAATAAATAATGAAGTGAACAATAACTAGTTTACTACAGAGTTAAATGTTTTCCTTATCTTTTTCTTTTTGATTCTGGTCGAGCAGCACACATTTATTTGATACATTTATAATGCTTTTTTTTTCTGTTTTATTTGAAAACCATTAAGTGTCATCTCAGTTTCATACACAATCTGTTATTCAAAGTTTTTTTTTCACTGTTTTATAAGATTTAGAATAATTTTTCATTTAGTAGATTAGCAGACAAATATATATTTTTTAAGTTAGTAAGTTTGTTTTACTTTGTTAGGCTCTTGACGGCTTTCTTCTTCTTGTTAACACAGACGGAAAGATAGAAGTGGTATCAGAAAACATCAGTTATTTCTTAAAGTACACCAAGGTATGAGACCCTACTGTGTTATTAGAAGTGAAAGTCTGTGAAATTGATTTTTTTTTTCAAACACAATTTTAAATCACATTAGTAGTCATTGGTAATTTTATATTTAAGTAATCTTTTAACAGAATTAGTTTTACAACCCCCTTTGAAAACATTTCTCATAAACATTATGACAGTAAGATGTTAACTGATTTCAAAATGAGATGAAAGCATTGGTTAATTTTATAAAATAACTGTAGCTCATCCTTACTTTACTCTTCATAAAAAAATATTCACTTTTCAAGAAAATTTTAAAATGGTTTTTTGATCATACATATACATTTCAGTAAAAGAAATAAGCAGATTCTGTTTTGAATATTTCTGTTCTTCTGGAAAGTTAATTTTTTCAAATACTATAAATATGGTTTTGTTCCTTTTCATCTAACAAACTGACTAAAATATATGTAAATTAATTTTCTTAAAACTAGAAACCATTTTGGTGATAAATTGAAATAAATATTTTCATTATTGTTTTTACTAGGATGATCTTGTGGGGAAAAGTATTTACAACATAATCCATGTGGGAGATCATGCCAGATTCAGTAGTAACTTGTTACCAATGTCAATAGGTAAGATTTCTTCAAACAGTAGTATGTCATGGTGGCATAATTAATATGTTTATATTTGACAATTCATAATTAGGTCATAATATTTATTAAGATTAATCTGAAACTTCTTTTTTTTTGTATTAGTAAACAAATTAGAAAGGTAATGGTATTAATAAAAAAAAAACATGAAAATGCTGTGAATTACTGCATATGAAGGTCATTAATAATCAGAAACTTCTGTCAAAACATCATTAAAAAATACTCAAAAGTGATATATCCCTGAGGTGATACACAACTTTTCTTGAACTTTTTATTGTAATTTCCAGTATTTCATTATGACGTGGCAAACATTTTTAGCCACATTGTAGCAGCTCATAGAATGACTCTGAGTTTTTTTTTTTTTTTTTTTTTTTTTCAAGTAT
>NW_013667614.1:120513-124425 GCF_000517525.1 Limulus polyphemus
CTACTTAATTAGTACGTAGGTCGTAACAACTTTAATTACTACCACTAGTTAGTCTAGACTCATAGTAATAGTATCTGTTTTTTTTTTTTTTTTTTTAAGTACAGACTTTTAGCTCATAGCTCCATCATCTGTTTAGTGATTGAGATCTAATTACAGTTTTGGACTCAGGAAGTCAAACCCTTTTGATTGATATATTTGACAATGCCCAAGGTTTCATGGATCTATTTATTCTAATTCTGCCAAAACATATTTCAATTTGAGGGGTAGGCTGGTAGAGATCCTGATGAGTAATAAAATTGAATTTGGTATATGCGTGCCCCATGCTTGGTATTGCTGGTGCACAAAATTATAGCTAATAAAAAGTAAAGAAAAAGGATTTCATAGATTGATTTACCCTAATCATGCCTAAAAGAATTCCAAATTCCACGACTATTGAGAATTCCCTCATGTTTAGCTAAAACATGGAGAGGATTATGAAACAAAACTGTGTATCTGCTAGTCTCATAATATTTTCAAGAAAGATATGTTTTGAGATGAGAACATACAATTTTTTTCTCAGAAATTGACTAGAAATTTATAAAGGGGAGGGTTCACCATATGCTGTTATTTTCAACAGTTTTCAACCCTGTATATTATCATTTTGTTTCTTTATGTTTATATTATTGCTTTTCTTTTGCAGGTAATGGGTTTAGCTGGAACACGGAGCCTGGCATAGGTACAAGTAAAAGTCGTACTTTTAATTGCCGTTTCCTAATTAAAGCTCTTGAAGATCCTGACGAGAGTATGGAAGAAAAACAGACACGTGTATCTCACTATGAGAGCATGCAGATCTCCACTGTACTCCTACCTCATCCTGCTGAACATTCAGATAATTCAGAAGCTGAGGCTACGGGTTAGTTGTTAAGTTTTTATCTTCGTTTTTCACTTTTGTCAAAAAGGTCTTTATGTTCATGCTGTTATGAATTTGTTGATTCATTTGTAGTGTAAGATGGGTTTAATTATTTCTTTTCAATAGATGCACAAAACTTTTTGTTTTGTGTGGCCCGTCGAATCCCTTCAAATGAACAGAATCAAGGCTCACCTGGTATAGAACAGTTTACAACAAGGCTAGACATGACAGGCAAGATCTTAGCCATTGATACTAGGTAAGTATATCTGCTTTACTTCCGAAACGGTAGTACTTCTCTCACCCAAAGCTATCTCGATCCTGGTTTGCCCTCTAAGCAGTACTAAAAAAGTTCTGCTAACAATGCACCAGTTTTTAATACCCCTTCATTTTTGCACCATTTCACCAATCATACTGCACCATCTGTACTAGTGTAGCTAGCTCCCTCTACTATTCTAGCACAATCCTCACTTTCACCTTGATTTGGATTCTAGTATATAGATGTGTGTTTTAAATTGTTCTTCAGGTGACTACAAAGTTTTGATTGTGCTTGATCACAAATTTATATCAGTTTCAACTTTAAATTTTGACTTCTTGTGTTTGATTTCTATTGTTTCTACTCGTTTGTTTTAGAAATATTACTATTACCTGAATTCTAATTTGTTCATATGAATTCAAAATTTAATATGGCAGATGATGAAATTCCCACATTAATAGACAATGGTTTAGACACGAGTCCTCCAGGTTTCAAGGTCAATGATGTCTGCTTTGCTTCCCCAGCAGACATCTGCAGGGAGTTCATGTTTTACGTTTGACTGACGTTTTCTTCCTTTCACATTATGATTTTTTGTGAGGAAGAATATAACTACTGTATGGAAATTTCTTTCTACGGCACTTTCTACCTGTTACCGTACCTCCATGTAATTTGCTGGGTAAGGTATTGTCCTTTTATCCAGGAGATCTGTAGTAATTTTTGCAGTGATGTATTTATCACTCTCAATAGGCATACCCATGTTTAGCGAGTTTCTGTGTGCTTGTGTGGATGTACCTAATTTCCACTCTTCCTTGCTCAGTACTTGGTAAGTTAGATTTTTATAATTCTTTTACCTTCTAAGTTACTTTAGTTTAAATTTGCATTTAGCCTTTGATTATTACTTTGTTTTTGTTTAATTTTTGGTATATACTGGTTTTGCGCAATTGTTACTTTTTGAGTAATTGTATCTTCAGCTAATTTTGTGGGTGTGTTGGTTTGTTATTTTTTACTTCTTTTCATTGTTTATTTTACTTAGTTTGTAAGTTCCTTTTTCTTTACTACTAGTCACATCTAATTGGGGATTTGATTTGTCAAAATTTGTTGTTAACTGGATGCCTTTTTTATTCTCATGTTCTTCAGGGTGGGTTTTACTTGTGTGTCCTTTGTCATATGTGTTCTTTAGGTGGACTTGTGTTTTTGATATTTAAGGGTCTTTTCTTTTCTAAGTTCCTTTAGGTGTTGCTTATTGTTTTATTTTTTAGGTCGAATTTCATAGTTTTGCAGGTTTGTTATTTTTATGTACTTTGTAGACTCTACATTTCTAAGATTTGTTTGTTAGTATTGAGTACTTACTCTAAGTATGTTTAATTTGCGTCTTTTTGGCTACACTTCACGACAGCTCTGTGGGTTCTACGGGTTCTGTCTGAAGCTTTCTGTCTTCAGTTCTGCTCTCCCTCCATCCACTTCCCAGATCTCCTTACCTCTTCCTCAGGATCGTACCTTATCCAGTCATCTTGCTGAGTCTGTTCGAGACCTCCTACACCAAGGAGCTATCGAACGGGTGGTGCCCACTCAACTGGGATTTACTCGTGTCTATTTATTGTCCCCGAAAACATGGGAGATTAAAGATCCATCATAGATCTGTCTTGGCTGTATAACTATCTGGAGACACCTCACTTCACCATAAAGTCATACCCCCTCACTTTGGTCGTTTTTTTTCCCTAGGACTTTGGATGACTAAGTCGATGTGACAGCTGCCTATCTTAATATTCCAATTGCCTCAGTGTCACGTTGTTTAATACGGATAGTCCACAAGGGTTCTGTCTTTCATTTCTGGGTGCTACTGTTTGGTCTTTCTTTAGCTTTATGTGTTTTGTCAAATGGTAAGCTTTTTTGCATGTCTTCTTCACTCACCGTATCTTTGGACTCGCCATTTCAAGAAGCTTCTCAGGTAGAAGTATCTTATTCATTTGGGGGTTCTCTTCAACTCCCATCTTAGTCAAGCCCAGCCTTCTCCACTTTGGCTTCTGGATATGGAGTTTGCAGTCACGAAGGTCCTGCCTGCTCCTTCTCTCTCTGCGTGAAAGATTCTATCTCTTTTGGGGATGTGTGCTTTCTTGAAAGCTCTCATTCCCATGGGTCTGGGTGCACATACATTCCCTTCATTGGATGCTTTTTAACCAGTGGAAATTCTCCCACGATCCCTTGGACCATCTCATCACTCCTCCACCTGGGATCAATGCCGACCTTGCTTGATGGCTTGACAGGGACTTGACCACGGTGGTGGTTCCCATTCCTCTGCCTCTTCTGGAGTCTCATCTGTTCACAGATGGTTCCTTCGTGGGTTGGGAGATTTCAGGTCAGTGAACAGTTGAGGAGGCTACTCTCCATATCAACATCCTGGAATCTTTGGCAGCTCATCGGGCTCTGTATCATTTCCTTCTGCTCCTGCAGGGGCAAGAGGTTATAGTACATTCTAACAATTCCACTGTCGTCAGTTATAACACCAAGCAATGGGGAACCAAGTTCAGATCTATTTATTTTCAAAATCTGGATCTCCTGTGCTAGGCCATCGACCACGTTGTGACAGTTCTGGCATGTCATGTTCCCGAAATTATGAATCTTATGGACAATTGCCTATCCTGTCTCAACCAGGTTCTCCCCACAGAGTGATCCCTTCATCCTCAGGTATTTCTGTGGGTGTGTTCTCAAATGGGAACACTGCATATATATATATATATATATATATATATATATATATATATATATATGC
>NW_013667614.1:124435-126115 GCF_000517525.1 Limulus polyphemus
TGCATATATATATATATATATATATATATATATATATATATATATATATGCATTTGCCACTCACTTGAATGCCAAACTTCCTTCATTCCAGTTCCTCACCTCTCAGCTCTGAGAGTGGATGCTTTCAGTCAAGAATGGAGGGGTTTTCACCTATAATGCCTACCCTCTGATCAGATTCCTCTCCAGTCATTTCTCTTATCCAGACCACTCCTTGTGTTCTGCTGGTTACTCTGTATTGGCTGGCTCAGGCATGATTACCTCTGCTCTGGCACTTACTGGAGCAATAGCCACTGCCCTTCCCTGTATTTTGATTGCTCCTCTGACAACCGTGATAGGATGTATTTCATTCCAACATCACCAAACTCCATCTTCATATATGGCTTTTGTCCAGTCCCTTGCCTCAGCTCAGGGACTCATCTTTTGTGTAGTGTCTTTCCTTGCCCATACCATTCTTCCTTCTCTATGTACGAAAGGCATTGGCCTTACTTCAGGCTTTGTTCAAATTTGCTTCTGACCATCCCATCCTTCTGTTCTTCATCTGTCCTAGTTCTTCACTTGGTTGTTTGTCTGTTTCAACTGTTGCTTGTTATATATAGGGCTGCCCTGTTGAACACCATCTATTCTCCCACTTTCGGAAAGCCTTCTCTTCCCTGGTTATTTCCCTCATTTTTTGTTCCTTTCATCTGGCCCATCCACCACATCTTTGTTTTGCCAGATTTGGATCTCATTGTTGTCCTTCATGCCTTGTCCGGGTTCTCTCCTTTAACCCATTGCAATGTGTTCCTTGTACCATCTTTCCCTTAAGATCTATTTCCTTTCTCTCCTGGCATCTAGTCTTCATCATCGTTCTGATATTTATACCATTAACTCTTCTGACATGGGGTCGGTCACTTTGAACGAGTCACGTGGCCTTCTGTACTCGTTTAAAGTTGACATAAATATAATACTTATAACTCTCTATATATTGGGTATATCTTCACGAAATTTGGCAGTCTTTCAGTTAATATTACAAGTCTTTCACATACAAAAAGTCATATTTCTTAGTGAAGTACTTTTAATAAAATTAAGTTTTATCCATGAAAATATATAGAGTATTTGTTTTGAATAGTCTGTGTGCAAAGTAATTTTCACGTTAAAATTAAAAATACTTTTCGTCATCTCAAAAATCTCAAATTTCCTATGTGTAATCCCTAAAACCTCCTAAATGCAATTCAAACTTTTTTTCCACTAAATCCTTATACTTTTTATGTTATTTTCTCTACCCTATCTCAAAAATTTAACCGACCTCGACCTCGTAACCACCAAAAAAAATCTAAATAAATCTAAATTAACCTTCTTTTCTTTCTAGTATGACTTCAAATTATAACCTGAAACTACATTCGTTTATCCTAAGTAGCTTTTAGTTCGTAACATTATACGTCTATTTATAATTAGATTTTATTGTTTTATTGCCCTTTGAACAATATCTTAACTGCTGTCCCCGCCATTATAAGTTGTAAATCACTCGGGAAAACATGCAGCTCACGTTAAGCTATCGAATTACATTACCCACAAGCTAATTGAGTGTGTGCCTTGTGAACCATTTTAATTATATTATTTTATTACTTATTTAAGACTAGATTAGGTAAAATAACTTGAAAAGATCCACACTTTTAATTTTAGTTACTTTTATAATAATAA
>NW_013667614.1:126504-148733 GCF_000517525.1 Limulus polyphemus
AGCCTGATTTTTTTTTTTAGTGATTATAGTAAAGCACTTAACAATTTTCTATTTAATTAAGTAATACACCAAAGAATATAGACTAATAATGTGCAGAAAGTAGACAAATTGACCTACTTCTAAAAATTTTCCTGGTTTTATAACTATGTGACAAAAGCTGTTATAAATTCATCCAAGCTAGTCATTAACTTTCCCATGGGAACGATGTTGCTACTCTGAGTGAAATTGACGGTTATCTGTCCAGAACACAATGTTATACAATACCCCATTTGATAGCTGAAAACCTTGACTTTCTATTGGTTATAGGTAATATATAATGAAACGTACAAGAGAATTATCAACGAATTGTGAAAGAGAGAATGTGACAAGTGGGTGTAGCAGGAGGGGGCTGATTTTCTATTCGATAGCTCTGTAATTGAAGGCTATAAAAATTATGGTCTGTTTGAGCAATAATGATTTTATAGAGAGTATTTTACATTTAATTTTGTACATTTTTGAGGGGTGATGAATAAAATAGGGATGATGACATGCTAAGACAAAATGTGTCGCGTGTGTCGCAGTAGTGGTAATTCAGGATTTTTTAATATATTTCCTTGTAGAATTAAGAACGTAAAACTTGTATACTATTAAAATATGGATTATTAGCTAAGATTTTATGCTATTCTAATTGATATAACATAAACAAAAAGTAGTTTAATAAAATTTTGAATGTAAGACACTAAAACTATGTTGTGCGCAGTAAAATGCACCCGCGCCGATAGGGTTAATGTTTCTTGAATCCTTTACCACTTGTCGTATGTTAACCTCTATCTGGATCAAGCCTTCCTTTCTAGGACATCGGTTGTTCGGGAAGGTTGTTTAACTAAACAACATCCTATTCCGTTGACTTCCACTTCCCATTTGTACTCCTGTTTGGATCCGGATCAACTACTTTATTCAGTTCTCTGCTATGTTATATGACTCGTACTACTTTTTTTCATGGTTCTCATTCCTGTCTAGTTGATCCATGGAATTCCTCTGTTTCCCGTGATTTATCACCTATTGTGCTCACTGGTTGAGTATGTCAACTCGTACAACTGGTGTATTCTGACATGTCTATGGAAGGTTGGCATAATGTTTCTTCACCCTAATTTCGTCATCTAAGTATGTCTCTACCTCCTCGAAACTGCCATTCTTTGGAGGAGATCATTCAGGCTAGTATGTAGACAACTTCCAATATATTTTTCACACATCTGCACAAACTAGCTGTGTCTTCCTTAGGCGGGTGTGTGTCGTTTCTACACATATCTGTTCACTCTTGACTTGAGTAAGTTAACATATTATTATTATTTTTTATCTTAATTCATTGATAAATGTCATATATCAGGATCCCACCTGATGATGGGTGTTGCCTGGTCAGGTATGCTTATTATTCTATTAGCACTAAATCTTTATGCTTCTGTAATGCTCACTGTTGAGATAGGGTGTTTCTGTAAAACCACTGGCTACTTATTTGATGGTGCGTGTTCATGTCTATATTTTTCTGTCACTTTTTCATACATACAGGACTGTCACTCATGAACTTAACGAGTAAAGCAGATTGGGATTTTTGCCCATCTCTATTGACCTGTGATCCCTACAATTGGTTTTTTCTACTTTTCATAAGAGGGAATTGCAGACATCCATTGCACTGTCTCCAGTCTGTAATTCCTCCGGACTCCCCAATGCATATCTCCCCCCTCTTCTAGGGAAGCACTGGAGTCCTTGCCACTTCTGGTTCCCATTTGCTGGATTGGTGGACCATGGAGTTTTCCTCTGGAATGGGGTTTGGACAGTAAATTAAATCAAACTTCCTAGCTCATATGTACCCACTCATGAGAAGAGGACTATTGTTGTTATACTTATTGATTATGCAACAATATAATATTCTGGATCCAAGACACTTCCCCTGAACGTTTTTGTCCGAGCTAACAGCCCTTGTTGATCAAAAAATCTATTTCTTATATGAGGTGTTTCCCCTGGATATTTTTGCTTGTGTGGACCACACTTGTTGATCTCTGTATTTTATGTGAGGCACTTCCACTTGACGTTCACTGCCCAGATGCATCACACTTGACAAAATTTGACGTATCCCAAGGTGCTTCCCCTGGATGTTTTTTGTCCAGGCAGACCGCACTTGTTGATCTTACAAATTTATGCAAGGTGCTTCCACTGGATGTTTTTGTCCAAATGGACCACACTTGGCCTATTCATATAGAATTTATGGTCCTTTAGCCCCAGCCACTATACTTATATCCCAGTATCAGGCACCTTACTGTGACTAACTATCACTCATGACCCATGCTACTGCTTGCTACATATGTGAACGAGTTATACACAATCTGTTGACAATATGCTGATTCTGAATTACCTGACAATTTCTCTTGAAACTACTTATTCAAGGCACTTCTCCTAGTATTTATTTTGATGGGGAGGATCAATCTTGTTGCTCACAATACTCTAGACAAGACATTTCCACTGGATGTTTTGCCCAGTTGGACAGCAATTGACATGCTCTGGTTTACCCCAAGACTCTACCATTGGCACACATCTATTTGGATCTGTTGTCAATTATGCACACTAGACGTTCAGTTTTTGTCAATGCTATGCTGTTTCATCTCATAGTTATAGGAATGGTGCTCTATATCTCTTTCTTGAGGCTATGGTGTCTGCTTATTACATTCTGCCCTATATATGTATTACCGTGTTTGTTACTGGGTGAAGAGCATACCTTTTTCAGAAGTAGTGCTATTCCCCAGAGGTGTGCTGTCTTTCTTGTTTTCAAGGCAGGTGCTCTCTGCTTGATTGAATACTGTTGCACCTTCACTGGCCCCTCCACATTTCAATTGTGGTATTCTAGCTTGGGTGAGAAGAGGTAGTACTGTTTCGGAAGTTAACATTTTCTTACATTGAAAATGTATTTTTGATAGGTACTTACCTATTCTCACCCACATCCCATCCGTCATATCTGCTGATATGCCAGTGTTTCTAGTTTGTACTTGGAAATTTTCAAAGGGAGTATTGTGCCAGAATAATAGAGGAAGCTAGTTGCAGTAGTATAGATGTTGCAGTATGATTGGTGAAGGGTAGCCACATAATCAGCACATGTTTTGAAATGGTACGAAAAGGGGTATAAAAGACTGGTGCTCTGATAGCAAAAAGTTTTTAGCAATGCTTAAAGGACAAACCCAGATCAAGATAGCTTTGGGTGAGGAGAGGCAAGTACCTATCAGAAATACATTTTCAGTGTAAGGAAATGTTAACATCCGAGATGTTTTGTTTATAGTTCTGTAAAGCTGTTATTTATAAATTATTTGGTGCTGAGAAAATAGTCGTACTATTAATTGATAGAACTTTTAAGAAGTTCACATACAACATTATAAAAACTATTGAATTTTTATGGGAAAGATTTTTTGTGGTTTAGTTGACTTGGATAATAAAAAATGTAATTTAATTTTTTTTCTGTTTGCTAATTCTTAAGTCTTGTAAATTTTCTGAATAAAGCTAATAATAAGGTGTTCAAAAAGTAAAAATACAAAAATATAACGAATTATTTGTACATTGACTGTGGTACAGTAAGGATAGTGGTTATTTACAGTAGAAACATTTAAAGACATAATTGTTTTCTGTTATATTAAAACTGTTACAATTAAATGAAAGACATGTTGGAACAAAGAATACTTACAACAGGTAATGCAGTAGTTAACTAGATTTGATTTATAATTGTAATGATATCTTCTAAACAAAATGTATATTTGAAAAATAAATTAAAGTCTTATAACAAAAATTTTTGATGTATCTACATACCTAATGTTGGTAATGTAATTTTACTGTTTTTAGTGGAGTGTCTTCAACATACAGTCAGTATCTTAATAAAGATCTAGTAGAAAGAATTATCCAAGGACTGTGTGACCCTAAAGATCTTCATAAACTGAACCAGCATCTTAAAGAAAGTAAGTTTAAATATTGATTATTAGTTTAATTTATCATGAAATCTAGTATTACTAGGCTATCGAGTATTTCATTATACGAGTTGTAAACATGCCCATTATAAGAATATTTTATCTTTATCTTTTTTATTGTCTGGTAGGTATTCAGGTCACTTAAAATTTAATTGAAATATACAGGGTGGGACAAAAATTGTTTCTTTAGAACATAGTTTGATTTCTAATGTCTTACTCTTTAGAACAATATTGGTATCAAGGGCTGAAAACACTGTTGGCAGTGAGGGTATGCAACTGATCACATAGTGGTCATAGAAGATCTTTGTAATTTTCTGATCTCATAAATAAGGCCATTTATTATTAATTGTAATTATTATTGTACAATCTTAGCAGTTTCTCTGGTAGAAGTTATTAAATAACTCTGTAACTATTTGTATTTCAACAATTTATTGTTCAAAATTATTGTAGAATTGATATTTTATCATTATATAATAGTTATTTCATTTTGTCAGTTAAAATGCAAAAGAAGTGTTCAAACTTTAAGTTCCTTTGTATCGCGAGATGTTTGGTCCAAAAATATTGCAGCTTTAAAGTTTTTGCATAACTGCATAATTCAATTTGTATTTTAATAGTTTCTTACTCAAACTTATTGTAGAATTAATATTTTATTTTTATATAATACTTATTCCATTTTGTCTATAAAAATGCCAAAAAATGTCCAAACTTTCATTTCATTTGCATTTATAGGTGCCTGATCCAAAAAACATTGCACTTCAAAATTTTTTAACTTTTATTTTTGCTGGTTCGTAAGCTTATGTTTATTTCTCCCAATGAAATTACAGTGTTCTCGGTTATTTCAGCATTCATTTTATTTACATCTGTTTATTTGGTTGTGAATTTATTGGTTGAACTCTTTGTTTATAGTACTGCCCTGGAAGGTCTTGCAAACTTTGATTGGTTCTCAGCTTTGAAAAGGGATACAGCCTTAAAATCTGATAACTGTCAGAAAGTGATTCTCAACTTTCACAAGGGCTACAGCCTAAAGCTAATTAACCCTTAGAAAGGAGAGATTCTGAGATTTAACTTTCTGTAGGTGAGAATACAATAATCCAATGTAAAAATTAGTTGTGCCTTTGAAAAATGCTCAATTTTAGTGCAGTAAGTTGTAAAAAAGCAACCTCAAGAAAAAGTTTGAAATACCTACCAAATAATTGTATGGTTTCTGATGGTATCCCAGTCATTCCTAGTAACGTTTTTGCATTATATTATGATTCTCTGAAATAAATGTCCATCATGTAAGGATATTAGGAGTAGCAAGTATGTTAAAGCTGAGACCTGCACCAGCAAACTATTTGGATGACACAGATATTTTTATTGAATGTATTGTTAAGTTTTGTGGTATTCAAGTAATATAAAAGATAAAACAAAAAAGAACTTGTTTTTATTGGAAACAAACTATTACAATTAGATATAAATTGATTTGACCAAAAATATTATTAGCAAAATATCACACTATGAAACCTTTTCAGAGGTAATGGTAATGCCAATTTGACAGCTGATGTTATAGTTCACAAGTAAACTGTTCTCAGTCAAATGTGTTTATATGATTTATCAAAAGAAATACAGTAATCATTATCAAACAAGTTAGAACCGATAGGATATATAGAATTGAAAATTTTGAAAGAAAAAAAAAAGGAACAAGAAAGGAAATGTTTTGGAAAGCAGTGTTTCACAACAAAATTTAGGAAATTTTACAACTTTGAAAAGTTATACAAATACTGAACACCATTAATTTAGGAGGTTTGTTCAAAGTTACGTGCAATTTTATTATGTATTTTTCAGTGGGAAAAATGTTCAAAAATAAAAGATGATATCAATGATACCCTAATAATCTGGAAAGGGTTAAACCAATGTCAGCGTTGTTTCTAGGATGCGTACTTTGCATATTTATGTTATTTTGATTGATACTGGTGCAAGGTGCCAAGTTGATATCTACTTCATTACATGGATAGCTCACCTTCTGGAAGTCAGTGGGGGATTTGGCCCACTTGAGAAAAATCCTAGAAGCAACACTGAATACTATCATGTTTTTTGAACACAAAAAATTTTCAAAATATTAATTTACATGTTTTATCATGGACAGTACATATAATGTTAAAAAAATCTTTTAAGTAAAGTTTTATGAAACTTCTTGACTGCTGTGTTGCCAAAGGTGATGAATGTTAGTATCCATTGATTTTATTAATCATTGAAGTTTTCTGAGGTTAGTCATGCATATTGATTTTTTTATGTAAAGTAACAAGCCAAGAAGTCTGAAATGTTAAAATGAGTTTTTACATATAGATAGATATTTGTTTATTTATTGCCTATTAGAAATTTATTTATATATACATATTTGATTATAGCCCTTCAGGTTGGCAGCAACACCAGTGGCATTTATCGATTAAGAGTTGCTCCAGAAAAGTACATCCACGTCCAAACAAGAAGTAAACGAGTTGCCTGCAATCCTTTGACGAATGAACAGGAATTTGTTATGGCAACACATTCAATTATTAGGTATAAAATGGTTAATAAATATATATTTATATATATAAATATAGCTAGTTTTTATTGCATAAAATAATATTTTGTTGTAAGAATATGCTTTTCTCAAATGTAACTGATTTTAATCTTTTTTTGATATGTGTATCAGTATTGTGTTCCATCAAAAAAATATTTTGTGTGAGAGGTTGAAAATGTGATAAAAATTTGGTTCTGGTTGAATAAATTCTATTGCAAAATATGTGTACACTGTTATCTCTGTATTTGTCAAGTTCAGTAGATTTTAGTCATTAGTGTGTGAAAAGTAATATTTTTGTGCAATTAAAATTTTGCTTTGTAATATAAATATCTGATTTGCATTTTGGTTAAAAATGTTAATATTTGAAAGTATACCTTATTAAGAAGAAGAGAACAAGTTTAGATACAAACTTTGCATTTAGGTAAATAAAACAAATTCTTATTATCTACAGTAGAAAATGTAAGTTTTTCTAAAACTTATTTTGTTCATCCCTGTACGTCGGCTTTTTTGTATTGACTTTCTTGTAACATACTTTTCCTGTTTCTTTATACTAATAAAGTTAGATCATGTGTCTGTTGTGTATTTAAACAAGATATATACATTTGTGAATAAACTATTTGATTTCCTTTGTTACTAATTCTGGCCAGATGTGGCCTAGTGGTTAGCATGTCAGACTGTGGATCTATGTCCATGGTTCATGTCTTGTTACAGGAAAAAATAATAAAACCAATTGTACATTAAGGCAAAAAAAAGTTTGTTATAAGCTACATTGTAAAAAAAAAAAAAAACTTGTGATAAAACAACACATCCTGATATTTGAATGGCTACAACAAAAGTTCGGTTTAGAAACAATCATTGTGGGCTAACAAAACAGAACACAAATGTGTTGGCTGATGCACGATCTTTGTGTTGAATTTTATACAATCTATATACACATGTGACTTCACAACACTATGTATTTAGATAAACATAATTTTGTATTGAAAACTGCTTATTATTGGTGGTGTTTGAAAACACGTAACTTGTGGGTTTAGAGCATCAAAAATATTGTACAATACATGTTTGAAGAGCACAACTTGTATTGCTGTGAAATAATACTATGTTTGTGTTACTTTATGAAATATATATACATTTTTTTTGGTACAGTGTAGAGCCAGGAAATTAAAATATTTAGATGCTTCATCAATAAGCAAAATTAGTGTGTGTGTGTGTGTGTATATATATATAATGTGTGTGTGTGATGTTTTGAAACAAAGAGTAACTACATAGGCTTTTTTTGCCTTTGCATTGTTACAAATGATGGTTCACTGATATTTCAGTGAATACTTAACATGTTTTCTCTCCTGTTGTTTGGGAAAGGGATAATTACTATCATATCTAAAAATAACAAGTTTTATTTTCGAGCAGGTAGAAACCTCAGTCGCATCCATACTTAGATAACAGAAACAGTAATGACCTTCATGACCACAACTTTGAAGGTAGAATTATTTTTAGTTAACCTTCGTGTGGAGGATAGAAACTTGTGTACATTATACGTGAGATTGTACAAATAGTTCTAAATTTTTGTGTCTGCTCACAAATTATTGTACATGTCCTCAAGTTGTGATGACTATCATAGCAGACAGAGAAGGAAACATTAACTAAAATGTTGAGTTACTCAGTTACTCTCTGATCATTTCCATAAAAACCAGCATAAGACAGTAAACCTGTGTATTGGTTCCTTGTGCAGGAATCTTATTGGTTGGGGTCAGTGTGTGATTTAATGGTTAGTCTGGTCATATTGTGCATATTGTTTTTGCTGCAACGATGTGATCTGCAGTTTTGGGCTATAGGATTATTATAAGATTAATGGGAAATTCCACTGTTCAATTAGAGTATTCCAAGAGTTGGTGGTGGGTGCTATTGACTAGCTGCTTTTACTCTATTCTGTAAGTTCAAAATTAGGGATGTATTATGCATAAAGATCTTGTGTACCTAAGCACAATTTGCTGAAACAGTAAGTGTTATATAAATTCTGTTCATGAATTTATCAGTGTTGTCACAGATTTTTCATATTATTATACATGATCCATGTTATCTTTGGTATGTTTCTCAGTTATTTGATTGTTTTAGTGCATGGATGCACCATATTTCCAGTTTTACATGCTCAGTTAAGTTTAGTTGTGAACTTGTGTATCAAGCCAATTTAATGGAACTTAAATTTGGCATTAAGTTTTATAAGTTTCCATGAGGCTTGCATGTTAATCTGGCATAAAATACAAACTGTAACCGAAATGTTCTGTTGAACTGTACTGTGTTAGGTCAAGCCCATTTGTTGTGTATTTATTTATTTATGGATATGTGCTAAACATTGAGTGACAAATTTTGTAGCCCACTATGATGCATGGTAGTACACTTAATAACACCATAAAGAATGGTGGTAATAACAACCATTGCAAGACCATTTAACTCTTTGTATATGGACTTTGTTATTTTGATCAACCTTTTAACCACTATGAAACTATACATACTGTAACCGACCATAGTAAGTGTATTTCTCCGAAATTTGCCAAACTTTTAATAAACATTACATGATTGTTGTTTACAAAAAATCAAGTTTTTTAATAAAGTAAATTTACCAAAGATTTGTCTGTGAATTTATGAAGTCAGTCTGAGTAAAAAGTGATTTTCATGTTAAGAGTAGAAATAGTTCTTTTCATCTTAAAGTTTTCATATTTCATTTTCATAAGTCTTAGAACCTACAAAATGAATATCAAAAGTATTTTTGGCTAAACTTTATACTTCATTTATTAATTTCCCTACTTTAACACTAACTATAGTAAAAACATCTGTATACATTGAAATGAAAAGTTCAAAAATATCAAATAAAATCAAAAATATTCTTTTTTTTTTTTTTCCTAGAATGACTGCAGGTTGTAACAAACATTTGGAAATATTTATCCTAACAACCTGTACTTTCTAACTTTTTCACTATGCTTGATTTTAATTTTATTACTTTGCAATGCCTTTCTAAGTACGTGACAGAAAGTTAACCAAAGTGGGAAAACTTAGCTTAAACATTACGTCAAGTTAAAATCATAATACAGTTAGATGTCTCTTAAGATTTTATTTACTTTTTTTTCATTTAGTTTTAGTTATATCATCTAATAAGATTCTAATTTTTACATTTCAGTTACTTTTGTTAAAAAATATACAAAATTTTGGACTTGTATTAGAGTCTATTTCAGTAATTTGTACGTGAGAACAAACTTAGCACTAGTTTTTTTTTTATACTATGTCGATTCTTCACAAAATCATTAATGCTCCTTTCAAATATGCATTTTAACACCAAAAAAATTATATATTAGGTTATAGAATAGAATTTTCCAAAACTACTATAATTTAATTGGCTTTTCAGCTAAACTATAAATAGGTCAAATAATTTTGTTTGTTACTTAGAGCAGAAAAACACTATTGCGAACAATGAAACTGAGCTAAATATCTACTTTTGATTAGTTGGAAATCATGTAAGGGTAGAAAGAAAATCTAAAATTGGCAATTTGAAGTACAGATGTATCATGTGCCACAGAGGAGTGAAGATTGAGAATTTATTTAGATATTTCTTTTTGAAACTTAAATAATGATATAACAGTTGGAATTATAAACTACATTTTGCTGTCAAGCTTGTTGACGTACATTGATGAAGTTGTTTAAATTTTTAATGTAACCGTGTAAAATAGTCATGATATGTGCATTTTGACTATTCAGTGTGCATAGGGTTATGCACAGTCCAGATGGTTATACACTTGTGAATGTTGAGCCATATAGTATGAAATAATTTAGACATTTTTTACTTATTTGCATTGCATAAATGTTTATTGACTTTAACAATGCATCGGTATTTTTATTTTTTATAATTAGTTAGTATACTAGAATTTTTAAGCTTTTAGTTGTAACTTCAAGGGTCAATAGATGGTTTATCATTTTTATCAGCATCTTGTAAGCTTATTTTAATATAGATTTAAGTTAAATATGTTTTATTTATTCAATAGAGACCCTGACTTTCCAAATGTTAGTCAACGGAATGGTACTCCTTTTATCAGTGGAAATTCTTCCCCATCCAGTAGCATGGGCACCGGTGTATATACTTCTCCTACCACTTTGAGTGCTGTAGTTAGTGGGCCTTCTTCTAGCTCCCTTTATTCCAGCCTTACCTCATTGCCTTCATCCTCTCATGAAATCAGCTTTGATGATTTTGGCTTTGAACTTTTCTCTTCATCAAACTGGGAAATATCATCAGGAAATGACAGGGAAGTATTGTCCTCAAGCAATACTGTTCCAAGTTCTTCCCCAGTGACTACTGCCAGTAGTGAAAGTAATGTTAGGGTGACTTTGAGTGCAGTTCAGCAGGCCCAGTTATCTACCAATGTCTTGTCAACAGAAATTTTACCTGTAGCCCACTCTCCAGCCCCTCAGATGACTTCACCAAGTAATGCTGGGGTTGGCAGAGTAACTCCACTTAGTACATACACATATAGTTCTCTTCAGGGTTCACCTTCAAGTGGAAGAGCAACTCCTGTGTTATCAGAGCTGAAGAAGGTGGAAGATGAATTGTGTGTTATTTCAGACGTTAACTCTGTTAACAGAGACATTTCATTAATAACTTTTTCAGAGCATCACACTCCAGCTAGAACTAATCATCCAAAACTCAGAAATGTATTAACTCAGGGTGTTGAGGACAGAAAGTCTTCTGCTGAAGTAACTTTCTTTTCAAAAATGTTTGGTGATGATGGTAGTTCCCAAAGCAGTAACAATATAGGGTCAGAAAATGGTTTAGTAATGAAAGGAATGTCTATAGTTACAGGTGATGAAAGCTCCAATACTTCATCAAAAAATGTAATATTACGGGAACTCTTAAATCAGGATGAAGATGCCATATCTGAATTCAAACCTCACTTTTCTAGTGGTGACACTAAAAGTGGAATGTCTTCTACAGGCATGGAGAGTCTAAGAAATGACATAAGTAAAGCAACTTCTAAAAGGCCTGTGAACAATAACAACATGCTTAGAAAGGTAAGGTGATATAGCTTAACTTTCCATGTGGGCTCAGTCACTTTGACTGATCTTGTAACCACCAAGTAACCATGAAAGTTAACCTACTATAACTTTAAATATGGTACATGTATTTTCACAAAATTTGATTAGTTTTAAGCAAACATTATAAGAATTTTTTAAACAAAAAATTAGATTCTTTAATTAAGTATTTTTCCCAAAGATTTGTCCATGAATAAATGGAGTCAGAGTGTTGACTAGTCTAAGTCGGTCTTTCATATTTGAAAATAGCGGGTGAGTAATTTTTTTTTACTCGCCTGAAAATAGTATAGCGAGTGATTTTTACCACTCAGTGAAATAATGTAGTGAATAAAACAAATAGTAAACTATAGTAAACAAAAATCTGTGTACACATGTGTAATCTTTGTAAAAGTTATGCAGTATTTAGTAATTCCTCAAACACCCTTAAAATGCGCCCTTGATTATCAACATTTGACGAAAACAGGCCTAACTGAATGTATTTTTCTTTTATAAGTGAATAAAAATATTAGCAGATAATCAGTGATGTTGGATGAGGATGCATAAGATAGGGAACTCCACCACCAACGGCAGCACATTCATGAAATTTAGGAAGAGGCTGCACACTTGCCCAATTTAATTTAAGCTAAGAAGTTATTATGCCTCTTTTTAGTATAGCACTGAAACCTAAAAAAATTGTCCCATAAAACTGTTTGACATGAAATTAACAAGAGTTTATCCACTGTCATTTTGAACATCAGAAAAAGTAGGCAAAATCACATGTGAAATTAGAGTAAAGTTATTAATGACAAAAACTTTGTCGAGGAAGATCTTGGACTAAATAAATGAATGATGAGTAAACAATGCATGATTTAAATCCAGTCAAATCAGCCACAAATATCAATCCAATTTCGATTTGCTTTTACACGACTTAAACATTATGTTGAAAGCGTGCAAAATTTATGAAAATTTGTCATCTTCTAGTATAATATCAATGTATCAGCGATATATTGATTTGTAAAAATATTTACCTTCACAACCAACTCGGTTCCACATTCATTTTTTGTCTCGTAACCAATGGTATTCGGCAATTCCCACTTTAAAAACATAGACAAGTGTATGCTTGTACCATTTGCAAACATTGTTTTACATGAATGGCAATTCACAAAAATAGACTTTAGTCCCCAATTTCGATTAATGTGTGCTAAACAACAACACCCGTGTTGTCTTGAATCGTCAGTGCTGCAGTAGTAAATAATTGTCTTAATTGCAATATGAAAATACCACTCATCATGTGTGCTAAATAAGTAAAGTTGCGTGCATGGTTTTAAAAAAGTTTTTAACGGGAGCAATAATGACAAACTTATGTGAGTAATTATCAATGCACCTAAAGCAAAACTAATGAGCATTATTGTGTGCATATGTGATCATGCACCTCAAATCTGAAAGAGTACTAAGTGCAAGATAATTTTCTTATTAAGATTAGAAATACTTTTATTCATCTTACAGTTTCCAAATTTCATTTGAATAACTAAAGGCTTCTAAATAAACATCAAAGTTTTTTCAGTAAAACTTTTTATTTCATCTGTTATTTTCTCTGCCCTAGCTCTATACAGATTCGGTCAACCTTGTAACCACCATAAAAAATATGAAATAAATCCAAATTACTCATTTTTTTTTCTTCTTCCTAGAATGACTGCAGATTGTAACACAAAACTACATTTGCTTATCCTAAATAGCTTAAAGTTCATAATAGTCTACATCTCATTCTGCTTAGTTTTATTGCCCTTTGAACTGTGTTTAACTAATGATCCCATGATACAAGATGTAAACCTCTCAGCGAACACATATTTCAGGTTATTGAATAATGTAAAACATGAGCTACTTGTAAACATACCTTGTGGAGAAATCTTTTTATTATTGATATTATTCATCTCCTTACCTAATGAAAAACACATAAAAAAACAAGAAATGTAGCACTTACATTTGGCCTCTTGTTTTTTTGCTGTTAGCCTGCCAATGAGATTTAAGCCTACTTTTTTGTAATGATGTCACTAGTACATTAAATAATTCTTATTTATTTGAAGGATGCACGAAAAAACACAAAATAATAACACACATAAACCAAACAATATCCTATAACTATTATAATTTAAATGTCTTTCTAACTATGGCATAAGTGATTTAAGATAATTCCCTCTGCCACTCGAATTGAACTTGGTGAGAGCAACTTTCAATTTGTAAAAACAAAATAACTAAAAATCTATACTAAAAACAATGAAGCATTATACAACATTCATTAAATTAAAACTTTGTCTCTCTGTTGATTATAAATGATGTAATAGAAAATTTCAGAGAGAGTTATTGGCAATTTGTGAAGGAGAGAATGTGACAGGTGGACCTGACTTTCTGGTTTATGTCTGCAAAACAAAGAAGATTGAAGGCTATAAAGATTAGACTTTGTCAGAGAAATATCTGTACTGTAATGAATAATTTACATTAAACTGGGGACATAAAAGAGGGATGATGAAAAAATATATAGCATGGGAAGATGGTGCAAACAAGTGTCATGATTCCCATACAAGAGGATATTGAAGATTTATTTAAATATTTCCTTTTGAAATTATTATCTATGTTTTGATGCCAAGTTTATTTGTATGTTTTTATAATAAAATAGTTTAATTAAGTTTTGAATGAAGCTCTATAAAAGGTTGTGACATGCAAACTTTGACCTACTCATAGCAAGAGGGTTAATTTGTTTCAATTTTTATGCTCAAAATGTCTTTTAATTTGTTACAGGTAAGTCAGTATGACTGACACCCAGTAAGAGTCATTTTTGGACTATCTTTTAAAGGCAAAAAACTACTAAGACTTTTGAGAAAGTTATTCTTGTAGTATAGATGAGTTCCTTTAACTTTTCCTGTACAATCGAGTTAAAGTGTGCATATCATGGCATTTTATGATGTTACATTCACAGTTTAATTAAGCAATTTATTATCTATTGTATACCAATAAACTGGACATGAAAATGTAGTTTATAATTCAAATTTTTATATTTCTTAAGTTTTAACTTTTTAACATCTGTGCTCCAATACCTTCACATCAGAATTTTATAAACTTCTATGATAGGCTGCTGCAGTTTCCAACCAATTAGAAACACAGACCATGCTTAGTGATAAGCAAGAATCTGAACTTTGAATCTTCTACTTTTTTTATTTACTGAGTTAGCAATAAATTTGCTAAATCTACCAGAAAAGCTCTTCCTCTCTCTTTCTGACTTTCAAGATCATTTGTCAGTCAGCTTTACTTTGTTAATGGAATTTGCTTATAACCATAGAAAGAGCAGGTTCTTTTACACATAAATCCTACAATTCTGTGTTCAGTTTTCCCACCATTATCCTTTAGTTGACCAGAATTACTTGGTTTGCATTAATCAGCTTTGGTGCTCTGCGTAATAACAAAAAATATTGGGCCAATTTACAGCGTACTTAGAAAACCAGATAAATTATAGTAGTTTTGGAACATTCTATTCTGATGAATTTTTTTTTATTGTTTAGAAGTTAGAATTCTCATGAGAAAGAGGTATTTCAAATTGATGATGTCCAGATTTTAAGAAAATGCAAGTTGTATAATTCAAATTGATGATGTTCAAATTATAGGAAAATGCAAGTTGTATGACTGTGAAAGTAAAGATTTCTAAAAAAAAATGCTGTTAATTTTTTTCTAAATATCATTATAAATAGCTCTAACTAGTTAACTTAAATTTAAAAAAAATTTGAACTGATTTTTTTAAATGTTTTTATCTTGGTATCAATCACATAATTAGAGAAATGAGAATAAACTTTATTGTAGTTGCATGGTGAAGTTAAACATTGTTACGTGTTAACATAATAATACTATATTATCTGAATAGATAAAGCTATAATTATCAAAAGTTAATTAAACAAAATAAAGTGGTTTATTGAATTTTTATGTTTCTTGACTTTAAATTAATGGATTATAACCTGATTAAGCTAATTATTTTCAAACATTAATATTATATTAACCTTGTTTGACTTATTTAGGTTGAATTTGGACTATATGGGTGACAACGTTTAATCCAAAATACTATTATTATTGTGGAAGTCTGTTATTTCATGTGAAAAAAATACTGAAAAGTTGATTACAGTCTTAGCTAACTTTACGAAGTTAACTGTAATCAGACCATCACTTAAAAAATTTAACATTACTGTATTGTTGGTATTTCTTAATATTTTAATACTCTATTATCTGAATAGATAAAGCTGTGATTATCAAAATTTAATTTAACAAAATAAATTGATGTTTTTTCTAATTGTTATGTAGTTATACTTTGAATTTAGGCTACTTGAAAAATATCCAAAAATACTAGGATTTTACTTTAAGTATGCATTGGCTAAATAAATTAAATGAAGTATGATTATTCTTTTCTTTGGTTGGTTAAAAAGCATATATATAACTGCTTAGATATGTTTTAAACACTTAAAGATTTAAGCTTTGTCATAAACATGCTTATGAATAATTATAATGAATAAATTAAGTAGAAAATGATTGCTTCAGCTGTCAAAGGACATAAAAAAACATGAAGGGTTTATATGCTACCAAAATAATTTATCAGTAGATGACATTTTGGGATACTGCTTTTCTTCGGATCTAAATACAGACAATTAAAGATCTGAAAGAAACACCATGAATTACACAAAAAACATCATGTGGTTTTAACAATATTATACAGATCAGTGATATTGTACGATACTTGCAATAAAGAAGAGAATGTAATAACACTGTGACATTATTAAGAATCTTTCAAATTTTTAACATTTTATCAATGTTATATTTTCATATGGTCACGGGATTTATCACATAATTTTTAAATGTACATGTTATATAGTTTGAAGGTTTTTGATAATGTCACAATGCTATTATATTCTTTTCTTTATTACAACTATTGTACAATGTCACTGACCTATATAATATTGTTTAAACCATGTGATGTTCTTTGTGTGATTCACTGTGTCTTATTTAAATCCTTAATTGTCTGCATTTAGGTCTGAAGAAGGGTGGTAGCCCAAAATGTCACCTAACAATAAATGATTTTGGTAATATATAAGCCCTTCACATTTTTTATGAACAGTTGTTAAAGAATAATGAACTGTTTGGAAAAGTGTACACAGTATTGTTACAACAGGACACTGATAAATCTTTCATTGTTTTTAAATGTTAAACAGTGTGGTTGTGTATATGATACATGTTCGTATACAAAGTTCAGTATTAAAAAATATTACTTAATTTTAACTTATTAAAATGGGGTTTCCTCTGGGTTTTCATATTTATTTGGCACTTTATAAGTTAATTTTGACTATATTTCAACAATTTCAGTTAAAAAATGTTTTTGAGATAATAAATTACCTCTTGATCCTTCGCATGTGTTCCTATGAGTTTTGCATGCTACTACTTTTGAGCTAACTCACATCCAAAATCATGTTTTTAACATGAACTGTACTAGTGCATGATGACATCATCATGAGACGATAGCCCTTCACCGATAGAAAGGTGACACAACCTCCTTGCACAGTATAAATCCCCTTAAGCACTTGTGCTCAAAATAATTTCATTTTTAAATGGTTGTGTTTTTGTTTGTCATTGTTGTTCAATTATGTGAGATTTTCTATTGTAAATGGGACTATTTTTGTTCAGATTGACTGATTTTTTTTCTCATTACTGAAGTAGAAAAAAGTTTTGTCTGCTTATCCATTATGATTTCTTAAGTATAGTAACTTCTATTTCATCCTGTGATGGTGATGAAGCTACTAACATAGGACCTGTGTCTATGGTGGCTTCTGGAGGCTCATTGTATGTTGAGGATGTGATAGCTATTGTTAAACATACACACTGGGATTCCTCCTCCCATCCATTTGGCTGATGTTCCATCTCCTCGCATTGAACATGATCAGGGTGACGATGATTTTGACTGGATGATTCCCCAACCAGGGTTTATTCTAAGTCTTGCTTTATCTGTGGAAGAAACTCCTCAACATTCCATTCTATTTCTTGATATCATTTTGCAGTTATGATCATTACTTTTTCTTTCTCCTTTGTCTTTCAATTCCTCGTGTTCTTTACTTCACGTAACCCATTCTAACAATTATTTTGTTTCCCTTTCTTTGCCTCATATTAGGGATCAAGCAGATTTGTTTCTTAAACAGCTGCATATCTGTACTCATATACTTTGTCCTCCTCACCTGCTTGACTCTTATGCTCTAGCTTACAGCCATTATTCTTTTCCTTTTCTTGGCTCCCAGTGTTCTGTTTTACTTTCTAATGCTCTGGAAGGGTTTTTCTGGAAAGGTTTGTTCTCTCATTTTTACCACTTTGTCCCATACTGCTACTACTTCTGCACTATTTCTCTTTATTTGATTCCTCTACTCTTGGATTTATTGGGTGAGGATACTCTTCTAATTAAAGTTTGTCTTCCTCACTCTTATATCCATAATTTTGTTGGTCTTTTGGGGTGTTCCTGACAAGGTGGCCTGGCATCACTCTTCGACTCCTCTACTATTTCTAGCTTCCCAGTCTTGTTCTTCCTGCCCTACCACTTCCTGATGTCAAAACCATCACTAATCTTGTCAATGACTGTTCTGCAGATCTGACCCAGTGGGGACCCATCTGTCTCGCTTTTCCAACCTTGTTTGTTTGTAGTCCCCAAGAAGACTGGTAACTGTTGTCTGGTTATTGACCTATCATCTCAAAACTGGTTTCTAGTAATTCCGTAGTTCCAGTTGTAAGGTTTCTTTCCTTTCCAGTGGCATTTTTCACCCAGTCAGTGGATGTCCTAGGTTGATGTGTCAGGCACTTTTTTACATATTCCAATTGCCCCATCCTCCAGACATTTTTTTTCATTTCATCCATTGGAATTGACTCTTTTCGGCATTGCATTTGAGCTTAACATCTTCAGTATAGTCGTAGTGGCATTTGTCTGCCATATTCATGGGCTGAGGTTCTTGCCCCTTCTCCTACACTTACATTCTTTTACAAAAGGCTGCTCAGCTGGGCTGGCTTGTCAGGCTGTCCAAGTCTTTTCTCACACCTACTCAATATTTAGTACTTTGATACATCAGGGTGTGTTCTTCAGCCTTTACCACTTTATCTGTGAGAAATGGAAAGTCTAGTCATCAAAATTTGCACTTCTTGTTAACACCCTGCATGTGAGTTTTTTTTGCTTTTGGGGATTCTGGCTTCCCTCAAACTAATCATTCCTTTGCCTATGCTCTCATATGCCTCCTCCAGTGGATTCTTTCTTGGGATCCATTGTTCTTGATTGTGAACCTCTTGACTGTGCTAATACCATGGTGAGCATCTCTTTGCTGCCCCTTTCACAAAACTGTATCGCCATCTTTTCACAGATACTTCCCAGTCAAACTGGGTTGTGTCTTTCCCCAGTGATATTACTTTGGGTGTTTGGGCTTCAGAGGAGCCTTCATTTCATATTAACATCTTATAACCTCTCTCACTCCATTGGGTATGTTCCAATTTCCTACCTCTTTTCATGAATCAGGTCATGATCCAATCAGACAATTCCTCTGTCATTTCTTACATCAACCATCAGGAGGGTATCGGTTCCATGATTCTTTGCTTCTTTACATTGGACCTGCTGTTTTTGTCTTATTCCCACTGAGAATGTCTCATAGTTATGTGCTGGGAGCTCTGAAATTTGTGTCAGATTGCCTTTCTAAGCATGGTGTGGTCTCTTCACCTTCAGGTTTTTCATTTGGGCATGTCCCTCATCAGTGCTTATGTTAATCCTCTCAATACCAGTCTATCGCTTTTCTGATCATCAGTTCCTCATCTTTTGGCTCTGTGGGTTGATGCTCTTAACCAGGACTGGTCTCATCTTTTTCTGTATGCCTATCCTCCTCTTTATCTTCTCCTTTGATGTCCTTGCCTTGACAAGTGACACTCCTTGTTGGATACTGTTGGTGGCATTTCATAGGCCTGTATATCCCTAGATTCCACTCCTTCATCATTTGACATCAAGCCCCCTCTTCCTCTGCCCAATTCCCTCTCTCTTATTCCAACCTCACGTCTCTTTTTCACACAAGAGTGCCATCTCTTTATCTTCATGTATGGGACTTGTCCAGTCCATTACCCTCAAAGCAGAATTCTCCAGTTGTATAACCTTCTTATCCAGTTCCTGTCATCCTTCAATTTCATCTGTCTATCAACAGAAGTGGCAAGTTTTTCTATGTTGGTCCATCCAACACTCCTTCTAGGCCATCCTTCTGTGGCTCACCTTTTGGCCCTCTTCACTTAGTTGTTCAACCATGGATTGTCAATCTATATCATAGCTGGTTATTGGGCAGCTTTGTCAACTTTGTTTTGCCTTTCCCATTACCACCCATTGTTTTCTTTTCCTGTCCTCTCTACCTTGTTCTGGTCCTTCAGTAACCCCCTCATCCTACTCCCATGCCTGATAGCGACCTTAATGTGGTTTTACTTACCATTGATGCTTCCTACACACTCTTTGACTACTTCTACCTGGACTGGGCTTTTTTTTTTAAGACTTAAGTGCTTGGGAAGTTAATTATTCCTTTTCTCATATCTCCCTCTCTTCTATTTCTTATCTCTATGCTTGTCCAGACCCAGATTGTCTTCTGTATCCTGTCAGTCTATTTGGTGTTATTTGACATGTACTTCTCTTTTTTGGGGGCTCCTGCCATAATCTGTTTCTACCTCGAGACCTTCATTCAGGGACTTCTCATCTACTACCCCTACTAGATGGATTTGGCAACTTCTGTTGGTGTATCCTTCTTTGTATATTGATGCTTGCTGGCTTTTTCACATTTCATCACATCAAATTTGTCACCTGTCTCACTCTCTTGTGCCCCATTTTTGCTGACTCATGGATGAGATCCTTCAGGCTGACATGTGGATGACTCCCCAATATGTTCATCTCCCATTATCTTCATCATCTGGCTGTTAACTTTCTGCATGATTTTGACTCCCTCCTGTTGATATTCTTCAATATATGTGCTGCCTATGAGAAGGGTAAGTACGTTTTCTTTGTTATTTTATAGGATTCTGCCAGATGACTAGTGTTGCCTCCTAAGGTATGCTTATTTCCCAAAATCTGCATTGGGTCTGTGGCAACGGAAAGTTCTCAACCCATCTTCCTTGGCTCTACCATTGCACAATGTTGGGATGATGTGTTCCTTTAGACCATTAGGGGTATCCTTATGGTATTAAAATTTACTCAATTGCCCAATCCAGACTGTACCATTCCATGGACTATCATGGAAAAAGCCAGTACCATGGACATGTCTGCCCATTTCTTTGGCTTGCACTAGCTGTCTTTTAAAAATAGGGTTTCATGGTATTTAGTAAAATACCTTTCTGACAGGAATCCACTGGGGAACTGGACATTTATCTGGGTTCCCAATGCGAGTTATCCCCCTTTTTCTAGTGGAGCACAGGAGACTCTTGCCACTTACCAGTTCTTAACTGCTGTGGTAGTGTACCTTGGAGAGTTCCTAACTGATTATGCACAACACTGGTGGGAAGTAAGGTAGTAGTGACACTATCCGTGTAGTGAGGGTCACCCTTCAAACAGTTAGCATGCCCTCTTCCTGCAGTGGGTGTGTCCAGTTAAGTCAAAGTGTGACACACGCTGTACAGTCAGATTGCATCCTAATCACACTACATTTCTTGGCTTGCTGATCACTTGTATGTGAGTGCTAGGTTGGTCGTGATCAATTTCCACCCACCCATGCAACACTTGAGGCTCTTTTACCTTTCCCCCCATTTCCTTCTAAGCAAAGATTATACCCTGGTAGAGATGAGATGCAGTCTCCCACAAGAATTTTTCTGACCATCCCAAAGAATGACTTTTTGCTAAGGACCTATTATCCCTGTAAAACATTTAATCCATTCCAAAATTTTCAAGTATTTCCCCTAGTTATTGTACAGACCTTGGTTTCCACCTTGTTATGGTGCCACTTCAAGTTATTTGATCATTTACCAATGAAACAGCTTTGAAAAGAGCTATAAAGACAGTTTAGATATGATTTGATAGGGCAAAAATTAGATTATTACATCATAGTAGATTAAATATATAGGTTTAAAAGTTTTTTATTGTTTCTGGAAATGTTTTTTTCATTTGAGAATTGTTAAAGTAGTTGTGTATTAAATTATTTCTGTTTGAAACCAACAGAAATTTTCTTCATTGATAGGATATCTGGTAACTTGAGATAAGGTAAGCTTATAAAGTTTAGAGACATCTTGAATGAATAACAAAGAAAGGTTTTTTTTATGAAGATTTTGTCATTATCAAGTGTAAGTAGTTGACACAAACATACATAGAATAAGAATCAAAGAAGTTGCAAGACTTGAGATTGCTTGAGGCCTAATAAAGTATCTCCTTAATGTTTGGTTCTTTGTTTAAACTTAGTGGTTTTACTTTTTAATAAATATGCTCTGTTTTTTGTTGTTGTTTTTGGATTGCAATATTTGTAAACATAAGGTTTTTCATTATCTTCGCCAAAGGAAATAAAATTATAAAAAAAATCAGATAATTTTAGTTAATTTACTCTTTAGTGAATATGGTAGATGACTGCAAAATATTCTGAATACTCATAATATCTTTA
>NW_013667614.1:149522-163222 GCF_000517525.1 Limulus polyphemus
TATATATATATATATATATATCAAACATGGTGTAATCAACATTAACAATTCATTTTGCAAGTAGAAAATATCCAGTTTATATTTAAAAAAAAAATATATATATATATATATATATCAAACATGGTGTAATCAACATTAACAATTCATTTTGCAAGTAGAAAATATCCAGTTTATCTTTTAAAAAAAAAAAGATTTGTACCAAGCTATTTTTGAAAAATGCACAAATGGGGACTTCCAGAAATGCCTGTAACATAAATATAATCAGTCAATGAGCCCATCGACTAATCAATTAACAGACTTCACTAATCACCCAGCTCTAGTCAGTACAGAGTACAAATGGTATTACTCTTTTTTATTCCATGTCTTTCAACTTGTAAGTTCACTGTACATTGATGATTGCTCCACAGATAATGATGGGGTAAAGAAAATAAGAGATAAAAGATAAAGTTTTCAGAGGTGGTGCCAGCTTCTTCCTGGTGAGAGAGCAAGAGATGGGCTGGACAAAAAATTGAGGGGATGCATCTTTGTGGCAGAATTACCGTAGTATTTAGGGTGTGAGCCAGCTTTACATGAATCACTTCTCTTTTAGTGCAGGAGCTATATTTTGGGATAGCCTCAGCCCCAGCAATTCCCCATTCCCTACTGCTGCCCATGAAAGATGTACTAAAAAACACATTTGTTATTCAGTTCGTTATAAGAGTGAAATATGAAAACTGTAAGATATAAAGTCTTTTTATCTATATCATGAAAATAAACTTTCACTCGGCTTTGGAAATTCACAGACAAGTCTGTTGTAGAAATAATTTATTAAAATATCATATTTTTTATGTACAACAGTCTTGTACCATTTACTAAAAGCTTGCCAAATTTTGTGAAGATAAATTTAGTAATTTCAGAGTTATAGGTATCCATAGTTTTACAGTTAAACTGTTGTAGAAATAATTTATTAAAATATCATATTTTTTATGTACGCAGTCTTGTACTGTTTACTAAAAGCTTGCCAAATTTTGTGAAGATAAATTTAGTAATTTCAGATTTATAGTATCCATAGTTTTACAGTTAAACTGATCAACTTCATTCCTCTAGGATTTAAATATAATGTTATATTAAGTTCTTTCATACGAAATAGTGAGAATAACATTTTAAACATCTTACTAATGGTATTTAGTATTGATGTCATGCATATATATATATTCATTATAAATAAGTTTTTTTAACTTCAAATCTGGAGTTTCACCCTGAAATGTAGAATATTTGCATAACAACAGTAATCACAATCTAAAATAAAAGATCATAAACAAATTGGTGTTATTGCAACTGGTCTTTTTTTTTGCATGAAAAATAAATAGGAATAAAATTTTTTAGATATTATAAATAAAAGCTGGAAAGCCTGTGATTATATATTTTGGCCACCAGTCATGTAGTTAATAACTAAAGATTTTCAGGAGTCATTTTTAAGTCAAATTCCTTGAATTTTGTAAAACTTGTATCATGTCATGTAGCAAAATAAACTTATGTTATTAAGTTGATTATCTTTCTTAGGTGAATTGTAGATGTGATTTTTATGGATTGATAAACACTTTTTAAGATATTATATGCTTCATTATACAAGAAAGTTATTTTACTTGCATGGTTAACAGAAAGAATTAAGTCTATTTTGAAAAGTGTCATAAAAATGTTTGTGTTCTAACAGTTGGTGAAAACTTTTTAAATTACTAAAATTATTCTATTAAAATGTTGAAATATTATAAGTATACTGATAGCATAATTTTTTTTTTTTTTTGTGATGAGCCTTCATTAATATAGTGTATGCTGTAAATAGTGATGTTGATTGTTTTGAAGTTATTGTTCTAAAGAAAGTTTTAAGCAATGTGTTGACATTTTGATTAGTTTCATATGAACAACTCCTGCCTTCTTCCTTGTTTTGTGAACTCTGTGTGAAGCTGGAATGAAGAACTTAGCACACTTATTGAAGATGATGTAAATACCTGAATGTGTATTATGATTCAGCAGTAGTTTTCAAACGAGACCCAAACTTGAGGGCTTTCAAATAGTTCACTCTTCTTCTTCAGGAGAATAGTGGGTTATTTTTTAATGAGTGTAATGAAATATATAGGCATGGATGTCAAAATCACATAAATTGGATGTGTGTACAGTAAAGTGTGACAATAGTTATAAGAAATGTTAACCTTTTTTTTTTTCAGTAATAATATTTTAAATATTGATATTGCATATCAGATTTTTCATTTTTGTGTTTTACCTCTTCTTTTTTTTTTTTCTACTGTTGAACTTTTAACATTTTGCATTATTAGAACCAGTAATAGTAGCTTCATTGCTTAAAAAAATTAGGAACTGAATTATGTACAAAATATCTTTCTTTTTCAGCTCTTAAATAGTGAAGTGGAGAGTACTCGGAGTAATCGAAGATCTCAAGATATGTTAATTCAACAACTGCTCAAAGCAGAATCTCCAGAAAAAGTAAAACTACTATTATATGCATGTATATATATACATTGAATCACACATTCATTCCATGTCAAACATTATGTAATGTTTTTATTCTTTTACTGAGTACTTTTAAATATCACTAAGCGTGGTAGAGCTTAGTAGGTTGGGATGGGCCAGAAAAATAAATGGTTGAAGCATATTATGTATTGCTCATCATAGTCTCAAATCTCTCTCATAACAATCTAAGAGACTTTTATAAAGATCTAACCTAGGATTTTGAGGTTTTCAAAAGCAATTATTTCAATTTAGCCAAAACACACTGCTAAATTAGAGAATTGGCAAGTAGAGTAACAGCCAAATGTTCTACTGATTATTCTGATTCTGGCATCAGAAGGGCTAGCTCACCAATGCTTGAAATTGTTGTGAGGACTGACACACCACCAAAATGTTGCATATAAAATTGAGAAATGCAGAAGCAGTATAGTGTTTTACTAATTTCAACACATGATGTCCATCAAGACAACTCATCATGCTGTGCTAGAACTGCTGCCTTCATAGGGACTGCCATTCATTAATATTCATTGGAATTGTTTGAAAAAAAGGGAGAAACAAGTAATAAAAACATTTAAAAAAATAAGGATGCCAAAAAGTACAGAAACAAGGTAGGAGGAATACACAAAACCATGCAAGAATCCCTTTTACTACTTGTATATTTGAACATTTGTCCAGTTTGTTCATTTTTTTCTGACTTGAATGATTATAAATGTTTCCTATTTAAAATGAAACCATATGGAGTAATGCTTAAAATGTTGTAGCATGTGTTTATTTGTTTGTAAATAAGTAGAGCTGGGTATTCAGTGATATTTGCTAATCAATTAATTGACAGGCTCATTATTAATTGGTTACCACAGTGTTCCTTAAACCATAGTATGCAATAGTCATCATCAGAGGAAAGGAAAAAAAAAAGGTGCACGTACAAACTTCAAAAGTTTAAAGACATCTGTTAATTTAACCTTACCTACACGGGCCTACCGATGGTCACGGGTCAAAGGCCATGTCATCACACTTGTAGACTCACATTCAAACTTTTATTTAATGAATGTATGTCAATAAGTTTGGTATCAATTTGTGGATTATGATTCATATTTTGGTATTATACTTTAGTTAATTTCTTAATTTAAAAGTTAATGTTTTAAAAAACCAAATTAACGATCTTTGTGTGCCACGTGGTATGTTGAATGCAACATTGGTTCAGGATAGATATTTGTGATCTCCAAATATAAAGTCTGTGGTTTCTTATAAATTAGATACTCAAATTACCAATATTGACAAGCTAGGAACTAAGATGAACCTCCTATCTTTTTTTTTTGTTTGAGATATTGAATTAACCAAGGTGGCCCTGCCCACCTCTTCCATTTTTTTGAAAATACCTACTTACATACACGTACTTCACCCAGTGATGTGTATAACAAATCAGGAGCTCAGAATGTCCACTTGGTGGTTTTCTTTGAGAAGTATTTGCACAGGAAACTTTTTTTTTATGCTAGATTCCAAGCAGTAAGGTAAGACATTAGTGAGCTCGAAAATTCGTATATCTTTAGACCCAAATACTGTTTAGTTACTAAGCTTGATAAATTATAGTGGAATTCTGTTGTATTTATATATTAATTTATGATTTTTATTATTTCAAATTGCATATGTAAAACCTAAAAAAGCATTTGTTTTACATTCTCCATATCCAAAATTTGATAAGGCTTAGGAACTTATGCCAAGGAGCAAACAAGTACGAAGTTCGTAATTAGAAGAGATAATTGTTTTCTATACTTTTTTATTTACTGTTCTATAGTTTAAGAAAAATAACTGAAATTTAAGAACTCATTTGCAAGTAGTAATAATGTATATACACATAAAATGTAATATAACTGAAAAGTGACATCTTATGAAATACTGTTCCACTAGAACACAGCCAAGACAGGTCACTTTGTAAAGGCCAGTTTTATATTCTTGGTAACGTGAGTGCACGTACACCACATCATTGCAACATCTGTAATGTTAGTCAGATATTGCTGAAAGGTCTATAAAATAAAAATAATAAATATATATAGATGTATAATGTTATGAGATTTATGCTATTTAAAATAACATTTGTTTTTCATTTTATAATTTGTAGTCATGAAAAAAGCATAACTTAGATCTTATTCCATAATTTTTTATGGTGGTTAGGAGGTTGATCAAATCAACTAAACCTGTACAGAGATACAATAGTGAAAATAACAGAGAAAGTATAAAGTTTTTCTAAAAAATATGTTTGATAGATATCTGATGGTTATAAAGACTTTGTATGTGAAATATGAAAATTTTCTGATGCATAAAAGTATTTTAATCTTAAAATCAAAATTACTTTGCATGTTCAATAGTCAACATTTGAAAAGAAAATATTCATGGGAAAAACATCACTTTTTAATACTTAATAAAAATATTATTTTGCATATGAGAGCCTTGTAATGTTTATTGATAATCTGCAAAATTTTGTGAAGATATGCTTACTATATTAAAAGTTATAGCATGAAAATTATAACAAGCACTAAATGGTTACAAGGTCTGTTTCTGCACCTGACCGCATAGGGAAACAGTTAAAGAACCAAACATCAACAAACATAAAATCAAAGAAATTATCTTAATTGAACAACACAAACCTTCTTTTAAACCAGTACCCTAGAGTATCAAAATACCTTTATTAAGCTGTTTAGCAATCTCCAGTCATGTGACTTCCTTGTTTCAAACAGCATATATATTTATCTTTTGTCTCAGTAAACTACTGACTAACTGTGATGATGACTAACTCTTCTCTAAACATTGTACATTTTGTTACAATGGTACACAATGCTTATCATCGCGGAAAAGATAAAAAAGTGTATGTACAAGCTTCAACCTAACATCAACAGATATAAAATTAAAGAAGTTATCTTAATTAAATTCACAATCATTCCTCTAAACCATTACCTTGGAGTACCAAAATATCTTTATTAAGCTGTTAATCAATCTCCAGTTTTTTATACTGTATATTTATATGTCAATCCTGTGTTTTGGTCAACTTATTGTATCTGATGATGATGACAAAATGTTCTACACTTGTCACTATGTTAAACTTGTAATAAAGTATTCTTTGTTTTTATTGTTCATTGAAAATTCATTAGTACATTTATATATTTGTCATTTTTCATATGATTAAAAGGCTGGCATGACCGAGTGGTTAAAGAATACTGATTCACAATTATTTGTTTTGTTATTAGAATGCAGAATTCAGATCTGTCAATGTCTTTCACAATTTCTACTAAAACACAAATTTAGAAAATGAAGAGATGGGGTTTTACAAATGTAACACGTACACAACCTAGATATAGTAAATTTATAACTTATTTAACACTGTTGAATGAAGTGTCATGAATTATAAATTACAATCTAACACAGTGTAAAAAAAAAGATCTTACATTTTATTAAATATTTAAATACACAGTTACAAATTAGAAACAACACAATGTAAGAAAACAGTAACTTTACGTTATATCAAAAATAATAATATTTGTGCATATTTGGAAAGCTTTTTAAAATTGACTAAAAATCAAATTTAAGAATAGGGAAGTATGGATTACTTCACCATCTGTGTAGGGGATGGATTTACGTAGATAGTACTATGCATTGCATAGGGAAGGATGTTTGGGGAATGGATCTGTCATCTGTGAGAGCCCCATCTCAGACAGAAGTGTTTATGTGTTAAGGTTTTGTGTGTGAATTTCTTTCTTTATTTATTGACACTTAAAAGTACTGGTACCATCACCTTGTTGAGTTTTAATACTTGCCTCTGATACCCTGGTTTTGAAAGTGTTACTAGATGTGATGTCTATTATTAGATAAGTTGATTGGTTTTAATTGCTTTAGATACACAGTAGTGTCTTTACATTTTATAAACTTTGGACATTCAAATACAAAATAGCACAATCAAAAAATGTTTTTTATGCAAAGCACGAGTCTTCCCTCTAGTTTAACACTAAAGTAGCCCAAGAGTTTGTGGTGGATGCTGTCAACTTTTCCTGTAGTTAGCATTTCAAGGTTAGTGACAGTGGCAGATAGCCTTAGTGGCTTTTCCATAACAACAAAATAAATATAATATTCCTGTGGCTGAAAGGGGGAGCAACTTTAGTGGAAGTAAGAAATTGAACCATGGACCCTTGAATCATGAGGCACCCCCCACCTGAATCTGCAAAAAAACTGAACAGACTTAAAGGAAAAAAAGAATCAAAAAACTTATAACACTAAAGTCAGGTTTTGATTCCTACAGTGGGCAGAGCACAGGTAGATAATTATGTAATTTTATTTTTTCTTAACAGCAAAGAAACATAATAGCGATATCTTGATTGGTTGGAATACTCAAAAGTAGTACTAATCAGAAACTCTAACTTAGATTAGTTGATTATTTTCATGAGTTGTGACACTAATCAGTTAAGCTAAACAGACTAATTAATTGAAATTGATAACGAAAAATCATAATGTAATTATTTTGATTGCTTAATAGTTGAAATAATATAATAATCAGAACCACTGATTTTAGTTAATTGACTATTTTCATGAGTTGATTTAATAATAACTTCCATTAACCATTTTTTTGAATAATTGAAAATGGTAGTAGGCAGAAACGACTAATCTTGATTAGTTGATTACTTTGTAACATTAATTGACTTAGTTGTAACTCTGATTAGTCGATACTTTAAGTGACACCAGTCAATGTAATCGCTGCTGATTAGTAACTGATTATGTAGATTAATCAACTTAATCACCCAGCTCTATACGTAATTTATAATCAGATAGAGAAAATCTTTTGATGGAAATTTGTTATTTGTGATAAATTAAGTTACATTATGTACATGTACAAAATTAATCTATACATCAGTATTGAAAAAAAGTTCTGATTTGATATACAGTTAAAAGTAACATTTAGTATATCGTTAAATAAGTATCTGCTCTGAACTGAGAAAAGAAACTTTTTAAGGTATTGTTTAGTTAAAAGTTTTTTGTAATAATTTGTTAATACTTCTTTCTTAATTATGAATACACAATTTCCTTGTATCCCCAGGTTGAAAACTCCGTGTGCGGAGATACAAACTCTCAGTCCAGTTCTACAGACCAACTGTTGAAGGACTTGTGTATCAATTCCAATCAGTCATCTAACTCATCATCCCTTCCCACTTCACTTAATGAAGTCTTTAGCTCTCTTTCCAAAAGAAAATCTGATGATAACCCAGATTCTGGTTTTAACCCACCATCCAAACGACCAGCTGTTCAACATGTAAGTTAAGGCTTACTGTTAGAACTGGAAACTTATGCCATGTAATTGAAGCTTGTTTTTTTATATATCTTTTTACAAATTAAAAAAAACATCTTCAATGATTTTTATTAGTCTAAGAAATTAATTTTTTTAACTTAAACATGAAAATTCAGACCTGAGTGAATGTTTTTGAATAACTTAGAGATATTTAAAATACTTTGTTTTTCTGATTGTTTATTATTTTAATGATGGAATTGTTCATTAGGGATGATCTTGCCACTTTGCTAAAAAATATATTTGTGGACTGTATTTTGATATTATATTACTGTTGGTATCTGAAAGAGTCTTCTTTGTAAAGTAGTAAGTGAAAATTGAAAGACTGGCATCATTAATGCTGGATGTTAAGCTGATAATTTGAAATGGACATAGTGTAGGGAACAGAAACATTAGCTAGAAAATCAATGTTAATATACAAACTCTATTATCATGTCAGAAATGTCATTTCCTTTGTTTTTTGTAATCAAAATACCATAAAATTAAAATTTATATGCACTTTCATTCATTTTACTATATACTGACCTTTATGTAGAATAAAGAGTGTTGCATTATCAAAGAGATACTTAAGTTTTTGTTAAGATTTGCTATACAAGAATATAATGTTTATTAAATAAATAATAGAACCTAAAATTGAACTGTTGATAACATTTCTGGAATGTTACAATAAATACTTCAGAAACCATAGTTATAGGAGATTAGTATCAAACTGAAAACTCATAGTTGACAACATAGTATTAGTTTCATGTATCAGAAGCAGTATTATTTAGTGTCATATATATAGATTATTATAGTATTATTTACAGTTTCTTTATTTTTTCTCATAAACTATATGATTTTAAAAGATCATGCCCATTATAACTGTATTGCTGATTTTTACAGAACATTTTGTAATGAATTATTTGAAATTTGTCAGTATCATTATTATAACAACACTTGAAATAATTTCATTAGATGATTTAGCCCTCTTGCCCTGGCTATCCTTTGCTGCACATGTCACATTCAAAGTTTAGTTAAATTACTTTATGTTTATGTTATACCAATTAGTATAGCATAAAATTGTAGCTAATAATCCATATTGTAATAGTATATATATATGTTTTAAGTTCTTAATTTTATAAGGCAATATTTAAAAAGATCCTGAATTTCCCCTAGTGTGAGAAATGTGACATATTTTTTCTATGCAACACCTCTTCTCAATTTTATTCACCACCCCTCCATTGAGTACAAAATTTAATGTAAATTACTCACTATAAAATTGTCATTCTCAGACAAACCATAATTTTTATGGCCTTCAAACTTGTTTGCTTACTGAGCCATCAAATAGAAAATCAGACCCATCTTGCCACACCCACCTGTCATATTCTCTCTTTGAGGATTTGTTAATAGTTTTCTCTTACTTGTAATACTATATTATGTATAAACAATAGAAAGCCAAGGTTTTTCAGCTATAAAATGAAAGATAATGACTAGCTTGGATGAATTATTTGGTACATTACTACCATTAGTATATAAAAAAAAAGAAAGAAAGAAGAAAAAAAGTACGGTTAAGTGTCATCGACATTCAACAGCAAAAAAGAAGAGGTCCCAGGCAAGTAATTTATTTCATGTTTATACTTTATTTATTATTATAAAATAACTAAAATGTAAAAATAGGGATCTCTTTAGATTAGTTAAGGTTAGATTGGGTGAAATATATTTAATAATAATAATATAAACGTTTCACAAGGCATGCACGTAAGCAGCTCAGAGTATCTCATTGGTAATGTAATTCAATAGTGTAACATGAGCTTCACATTCCCCAAGTGATTTACAATTTATAATGGTGCACATAGTAGTTAGACTTGGCTCAAAGGGCAGTAAATCGATAAAATTCAAGTATATGTAGATGCATACTGTTACAAGTTTAAAGCTACTTAGGATAAATGAATGTAGTTTCATGTTACAATTTGAAATCATTCTAAAAAGAAAATAATGGTAATTCAGATTTATTTCGATATTTTGTTTTTTTGGTGGTTACAAGTTGTATAGAAAATAACTGTGTATGTGTGGGGTTTATTTTTAAGTTTTCTACAAATTGCAGTTGAAAAATATACTTTTCAAGAGCATGTTCATTTTGTAAGATATGGTTTGAAATAAAATATAGAAATACCATTTAAAGCTGTATTGTATTTTCTAGTTTTCTCTATAAGAGTTTATATTTTTATCTTGATCATTGAACCTAAGTTCATTATCATTAAGCTGGAGTTCAGCACTGGATCCTATGTATCATCTTGACATGGGGTGGGAGTGTTTTATGTTTAATTAAACAAATTTTAATATTCCACTTTATAAAGTACATGATTAAATAAATTCTTATGTTAAAAACAAAAGTGTCACATAAAGTTGGGATATATTTTATAGTTTATTTTTGTTAATTTTTTCTGTAATAGTGTGTGTGTGTGTGTATACACACACACATCATTAATGTTTTTCTATATTCAGTCATTCTATCCATATCTACTTAAAACTTATGCAACAAACTTTAAAATACTGGATTTGCATATGAATTTAGATCATTGCTACTACAGACCTGACCATCCTTTTTTAAAGGTGACAGGTACTGAAGGTACTTGTAGTTACATTTTATTAATGTTTACTGGTTTATTTCCATTCATGTTAAAATACAAAATAATTACAGTGTTGAAGTTACCATTTCAAATGAAAAGGTTTGTTAGTTAATTTGAATAAATAACTTCCATGTAAATGTTGTATGTTTGTTACAAGTTATTTGCTGCTATCTTTATAGCCACATCTGGCTGGACAGAACCCCATGTTAGCTTCTATGCTGGCCCAGACTCCCAAGACAGAACCATCTGTCCCCACCACCATTGCAAATTCAATCATGTCTCAGCTACCCCAAGACCGGCTGCCTAAAAACCTAGAGAAGAAACTTATTCAAACACCCTGTACAGTCATGACATCTGCTTCCTCCAATAGCTCAACACAACAAGGCACTGGCCACACCATCTCTACAAACCACTCCCTGCATCCCCAGGATGTGGTTGCTGTAGACCCTCAAGGACAGGTTGCTCCTAGTCACCATCCAGTTAACACCCTAAACCTTAACCAGAGACAGACTGCTCAGACTCAACCTCACCAACAACAACACCAGGGATTTCTTAGTCGCATACTGAACAGTTCTGATGGCTCTCAGTTGACAAGAGTGTTGGCAGCTGCCTCAGCAAGTGCTACAAGTTCAAATCAATCCATACAAAATACATATAGCCACTACCAGTTACCCAGTCAACTTGCCCAACAAACAACTAAGTCCATAACCCTTTCAGACTTGCTTGCAGATGTCAGTTCTTTTGATTCTGTGGTTGGATTAACAGCCCAGAGCCAGACTTCAGACCCAATGTTATCACAAATACTGGATGAGGTGTGTGTGTTTTGTAGGGTAATGTCTGTTACTGATTGTCCTAGTGTAACTATATTATATAAGTTGTATTTTTAGAAATTCTAATATAACTTTAAATAATATACTGTAGGTAACCTATTCATGCCATAGCCAAATCTAGTGCAACTTTTTCAGGCAATATATCTTTTTAATTATATTCAAGTTTACTTTGAATTCAAAGAATAAATGTTTGTGTGTTGCTGTAATTAGAACAGAGTTATTTCTCGTAAAATAGTTTTTCGTTTCACTTAATAGTATTAAAGTATGTTACATATTCAATCAAAGGAAAGCACTAGCCGTAATAGTTACTAATAAATCAACATTAAAAATCTCTTTCATGGAGTGATGTACAAAATTTTATATAATGATGTATTTTTAAAAGAAAAACAAAATTTATAACTGTATAACTTATCCATGATTACTGTTCCATTAATTTCTTTTAGTTTTTCCCATTCTAGTTCACTTTTGTATAAATTACATCTTTGGTGAGCCTTTGCTAATAAAATTTGAGTATTTATTTTAGTTGAAACACTAGTTTGTTATGATAAGTTGAAAAAAGGTTTTTATTTCAGATATGCTTTCATTTTATTTGAAAAATCTGTTGAAAGAATTAGCTTTATTTTATGATAGCATTATTCTAATACTTAGTATTTTAAAATAAATGTTACAAAACATCTCAGTTTATAAAAAGATATAACATTTTATTAAAGAGCAATAAACTAATTACTTTTGTGCAGTGAAAATTTAGCTTGTGAGTTTTAAAAGTTTGCGTGAAATGGTGTTTAGGTTTGGAGCATGCAACAAGAGATGGAGCCATCACCAATAGATGATAACATGATACGTAAGATACTGGATGAAGTATTTGAACAACCTTCAGGATCCTCCTCCTCAGGAAGCATGCCTTCCAACAATCAACCAGTTAAAACTGTACATGATGTTCATGAGAAACTTGCCATTAGTGCTATTCAGCAACAGTTGATGAGTTATGAGATCTCAACTAGCAGTACTACAACCACCTCCCATGTTGCTGCTCCTGTGCACACCCAAACTTCTGGTGAGGCTTTAGGAGTTCTTACTCCTTCAAACACAGTTGTCAGCTTTTCTTCCCCAAACTACCCATCTGCACCCTCTATGTCTACTTATACCAGTGGAGCTCAGAATGGACTTAGAGTACGGGGCCAAAATCCTGGAACTCCAATTAGTGTGCAGCAATGTGTTTCCCTGGGAAACTTCCAGCACCCTATTTCTGGAGGAGGATTTACTTCTAGCCTGTCACCTGAGGTATAACAAATGAAATGTTGCTTATGTTAATTACTTTAAAGCAGTTAGGAGAAAGTTCTCATACTGAGGTTAATTGGCTAATCTTGTTTTTGCCATTCTTCTTTGACAATTTCCATTTCTAGAAATATACCCATTATATTGTTTGGATTATGAATTATTAACTTCCCGTAATCTCATTTGTAGAAAAATGTTATATACATTATTTTCAGAAGGAATTTGAACAGTTTCTCTGAGATAAAAACACATTTCAAACATTTTGGAAATTGTGGTATATATATTTTTAGTTAGAAAGGAATGAAAGTATAGTTTTATTGCATAGAATAGTAGTAAAGGCTGAATTTAGTTTAATGTTTTGTTTTTTGTGTGCCCACCAGGTGTATCACAAACTTCTGGAACGCAGACAGAAGATGCTTCAGCACCAAAAACGCTTACGAGTACAACAACAACAAAAACAGATAGTTACAGAACCCCTGACATCAGCATCATCATCAGCATTAAGTGAAAACATGAATGACTTGTTGAACAACACTGTGGCACCCAATGTCACACTTCAGGTAATAGAAGCTATGTAACTGTTGTAGTAAAAGAAACTATTCATAGAAATGTGGTGTTTTAAGCTTTTTTTACAGTTAAGACTGAATATGATAATATTGGGAATATAAGATGTTATTAAGAAAGATTGCTAATTAACTTTTCCCATGTAATGTGTATAGATAATTCTTCCAGTACCAGGTTTATTTTTAGATGCATAATAAAAAATACAAACATGCATTTTAATATTTTGTTATATATCTCAAACTCTATACTGATATAACTAAGAATTTGAAGGGATATACTCTTCATTTGTGGTGACACAAAATTCCAATCTTATGTGGAAGTGCTTTAGAGGGACATAAATGTGAAAAGTGAAATAGTGTGTCTGATAGTTCATTAACAAACCTGTTACAGTGTATGCATACCAACTTCATTCATATGTTATGTTCATTTTTCATCTTGCAAATTACTTCATAACGTATGTCTCGATTCTTTAATGTCAGTTTTTGGGGGAGCAGGGGGGGATACTTTTGAGTAGGCCCAGCATGGCCAGGTGGTTAGGGTGTTCGACTCGCAATCTGCAGAACATGGGTTCAATTCCCCATCACACCAAACATGCTC
>NW_013667614.1:163232-175820 GCF_000517525.1 Limulus polyphemus
GTTGGCAGTGGGTGATGATGACTAGATGCCTTCCCTCTAGTCTTACACTACTAAATTGGGGATGGCTAGCCCACATAGCCCTCGTGTAGCTTTGCACGAAATTCAAACAAACAAACTTTTGAGTATCTCTTTTCCTTTTGTGTTCCTGCATTTTAAGTTGTTTCTATAATTAAGTAGTCTTTGCACTCATAAGGGAAAAAAATGCAGACTATTCATAGCAAAATGTCTCTTGTTATATTGCAGTTAACACATTAACCCTTGACAGACAGGAGAAGTGTCACTCATATCCCTTGGTTTTTTCCCCAGTCACAACGAAAATGCTAAACCAAATTACAGGAAACTTAGAAAAAACTATCTAACTAGTATTTACTTTTGGCTTGCAAACAAATCATAGAATTTGATTTTTTTTATGTTGTAAAATTTCCAAAATTTTGTTGTGATAACTGTTTTAAAAATTGACAATACTTCTTTTGACCTTAGAATTTCAATATGTTTTACTGTTGGTCATGAAATTTCATTTTATCTATTCTGTCAGTTACAACATGATATTCATTGAAATATTTTTTTTGATATGTTATTTTGTTAATTGCAGGAATCACCATTTGTAATTATGAATTATAAAAAAACTGCAAAAACTGACAAACATGTATCAGTGACTTTGAACCTGACCTATCAAAATGACATAAGGCCAGGTTGTCGCATTTTTGTAATAATATTCTTGGCTAATGTCACTATATAACTAATAAATATTGCTCATTTTCAATAAATAATAAGATATTATATTTGTGTGTGTTGTTTAAATACGATAAACTTAATAAAATTCAGTAAATATAGACTCGATCCATTGGAGTATTATCAGAGTTTGCACACAACCTGATATTTCATTCTATCCCTGGAATACCAGGAGAAGTTCTGATTTTTTTCATTTGCCCCTGGAAGAATGAAAGCTCTCCTATGTTAGACACTTTATAGTCAAATGTTTATTGATATCTAATCCTAATGTGAAATGTTCGATCGTTTTTTGTTGTTTTTTTAAACCATACACACATTTTCCAGTCGGGTGCAATTTATGCGAGTCATCTGGGTTTTAGATGGTGATGTGTTACCATTATGATCATAGTGCATGCAATGCATGCCACAAATCTCATTTCCTATCACCTGAATGAGTATACACACACAGCACACTCAACGCAAATGAGTGTGCTGTCAAGCAGAACAATAGGCCTACATATAGCCTGACATTGGCTGACAATAATAAAGGGCAAATGCATATTTAATGAGGGGTGGCTCAAAAAGCCAGTATAGTTGGTTGAACCAAGATCTGGGTAAATACAATGCAAGATGCAATTTATGCATGAAGGCATTCAATACCTCTAACATGGGAGAAGTGGCTTAATAAAGCCATGCTGCGGGTATGAGCTATGTGCGTTCGTGTTGAACAAGCGGGAGGAATATAATTTTTTTTAAATAAAAGTTCTCTTTAAACTAAAAGAGATATTCAAACTAATTTCACTCGTCCACTCCCAGCTGACACAGCCACAAGTACATATACCTCACAGCAATCACTGACTCCATTTGTTTCAAGGTCAGATTCTATAAAATCTGAAATTCTATGGATATTGAAATTTGTCAAATCACGTTAATCATTCAACTCGTGTTCAGACGTCAGTCCACTTTTTCTCAGGCTCAACAAAACGGTTTTCATGTGATGAGAGGAAATGTGCTTACTTGTGAAAAATTGGAATAGTATCATATCTGAAATCTATACTCACTAAAAAAATCAATTGCCAAAATGGATATGTCTTGCCTAATTCTCAAGAACAGAAAAAAAACAGATGGATGTTCATGTATGGATTTGGGAAGATGATAAAGTCTGTACGAGACTATCAGTATATATTTAACAACAATACTACTAATAAAAATAATTGTAATAATACTACTACTACTACTAATAATTATTATTATTTTTTCTTTCTTACAGTCATAAAGATAGATAAAGTATAGATAAAAACTTAATTAGAATATACCTTCTGTGTTACTTTCTTTTACTAACTAACTTTTACTAACCTTCATTCATTATAGAAATATTTAAACATGCAAAAATACAGTTCACACAAAGCTTAATCAAATTATTTGTGGGTTATAACTATGACCATTTATTTCTATAAATGTAAGTAAATATAACCAAGCAAAAGACAAAAAGGCAAAATTATTATTAGAAGTGTATGTTAGCAAAATTTCATATTAATGTGTATCTGAAGTTAACAATTTAATAATTATAGCACAATAATCCCAAACAATCACTCACACGCCTGATAAAAAAAGTGAAATTAATGACAATACCAGAGGGGCACTCAGCAGAGTTGCATACTACCATCTTGCAGCATTTTAAGAAATTCTTAATTTCATCTAGTTAGAGAATTGTGAAGTTTTCTGTCAAGACATCCCTTCTTTGTAATTTATTTACCACCTATTTTGTGGTTTCTGTTTCAGTTACAGGTTTGTTCCCACATGAACCATATTAACTAGCTTTGCAGGATTTCTAATGAATGTTGTTGCATAGTTAGAAAGCCAGAACAATTGTGATAGTTATGGGTCATTTCATTGTTTTTGCATATTATTATTCTGTATTCTTTTGAGCATTATTCAATGAAATAAATTTTTGATAATAACTAAAATGTAAAAATAGGAAACTTTTTAAGTTAAGGTTAGAATAGGTAAAATAAATAACAATATAATAAAAATTTATTGCTAAGTGAGCAGCATGTTCACCAAGTGATCTAAAACATGATGTTGCAAATAGTGGTCAAACATGGTTCACAGTGACCTTGATCCTGCAAATACTAATCACTTCTAACTTGGGTCATGGTCCATATGCATTTCAAGATTTGTCTAAATCCATCCAGCTTTTTTAAAAATCTTGCTAACAAACAAACACACATGAGTGAAAACATAACCTTTGTGAAACTATGAATATTACTTAGCTTATATACGAATACTAGTTAATAACCAGTTTTTAATATTTTTTTTTAATTGTGTAATGGTACTTATATTCCATAAATCCCTGGGGAGTTGGTTCATTATATATGGTATTTTATACACTCTTACTCTTGTCCCATAGTTATTATATTTTGGGATTTTGTAATATTTATTTTCTAGTGTTCTGGTTTTATACATATGACTTTTTAGTACTTAATAACTTGAACTATAATAAGAATTTATAATTATGACATATTTATAAAGTACATTTATATCTAATAACTAATTTCTCATAATTTTATCTCTTAATGTAACATTTGTATTAAGTTCACCAAAGATGAAATATGAATTACATTTATTTATTTTTTAAGTGAATGCCACTCATTGAACCATACACTGTCAATCCATAACATATAACAGATTTTGATAATGATACATAAGTTATTTTTTAATATTGACTAGAAAAATATTCTGTATCCTTCATAACTTTGCTGTAATGGGTCTTAATTTATTGCAAATTATATTTATATGTTTAGACCAACTAAAAACATTATCTATAATTAGCCCCAAGTATGTCTTTGTATCAAATATTTTCAATATACTTACAATCAGAATTCTTTGTGTTTTCTGCAAATAAAGGTTTGTATTTAGTATTACATCTTTGATCATGACTTTGTAAAAATGTTATCAATATTTGTATATTATGAGCTTTCATTTATATTAAGTCAGTGCTTTAATTTATTGAAATCATCTTGTAAATTCCGATACTATATCTTACCACCTCTCACAAATAGCTTTCTCATCTTAAACTGTCCTCTATCTGTGCAAATTTTTGCACGTCACTAGCCTTCATATTCCCACTTATTTCTGCATACTAACATGCAAATGATTATACAGCAACCCTCCATGAATATGAGTATGACACTACCCCTATCATAACCAGTGCCCTCTCTAATTTTGCAGCTGTTAACCACTTCTTGATTGACAGCCCTATTGAATAGACCTGTTTTTGCTCAAACAGCTGGTTTGATGCATTTATCCACAAGTTTTACTTTTGTAATTTTATACTTTAATTATCTTGTTATTTATAATTTTCATTCTATTTTGTAGACAGTTATGAATTATTTCATTAATCTTCTCTCCTCTTTCAATTTTGTTAGTTATTCACTTGTAGTTTCAAGTAGTCATGACTACAACTGCTGAAGTGCAATTCTTGGCCCATGAAGTGACGGCCCTGGTCTGTTTGGAGTTGACCAATTTCATGCAACAAACAGAACAAACTGAGGATTGTCCTATTATGGTTTTTGGTGGTTGTGAAGTTTTGGATTTGGACAGCCTTTTTTTTCCCCTTCTGAATATGCCTATCAGTTGTGTGTCATTTTGGGGGACTTGCCCCAGAACTCTTTCCCCTTTGGTGGATTTGATTATTCAGATATGTTATGTTCTGTCCTTATCTCTCATTTCCTATGTTACACCCCTGTTCTACTCTGGGACTAGCCTTCGTGTCATTATTTTAGTGTTTCCTCCTTCCCTGGATAGTGGGGTTCCTATGAGTCGTTTTGGGGAGTATTTGCATTTGGGGGTCAGTATGTACGGTGGATGATCATGCTTTTGATTGTCATCGTTTGAACTTCCCGTATTCGGATTGAAAGCATTGGTCTGATTACCTTTTCCCATATTTGTCTTATTCTGATCACCTCTCTTGGGTCAGGGAGCCAGACTCCTTCAATTTACCCACATTTGGAGGTACTTGGCAGTCGATCCATGGGTTCTGAAAGTTGTTTCAGTAAGTCTGGTCTTTTACTTCCATTCATCTCCCCTGTTGTCTCACAATCCCATTTCCTTTCCTCCTCCTCAGGTTCCCATTTTGTTGCCACCTGAGTCATTCCAGGGCCCTTTGTTTCCACCTTTTTCTGGACATGTGGCTGCTGCTTGCCTCATCACAAGACAACTCAGTCCTACATCTTCAGTTTCTTCTCCAAGACACTTATGGTGGGTTGGCTTGTCAAAGTGGAGCAGTTTTCTTCACACCCACACAATTTTTTGGTTCATCTTGGTGTGTTTTTTCACTCCCTCCTCCGTTTGGTCCTAACTGTTCCACTTCACTTGCGAGCTATGAAATTTCTTGTATGCAGCATCTCATCCTCTTCTTCTCTTACTGTACAAGAGGCTCTCTATCTTTTGGGGACATGGGCTTCTCTCGACATCTTCATTCCTCTTGGTCACACCCTCATTTTGTTTGGGATCTCTTAAATGCCCCTCTTACCCTCCCCCCCTTTATAGACCAACTTCGAGCGGTGGTTGGATCAGAACAATACAACCATGGGTGATCTTCTTTCTCCTCCTTGTCAGGAATGTCACCTTTTACAGATGTTTCTTTTTCCAGTTGGGTCGTGTATCTCAACACTTAGGAGGTTTCAGGCCGATGGTCTTTTTCCGATTCCTATCTCCATATCAATCTTGGAACGTCTTGCTGTTCATTGGGCTTTCCTTCACTTTCTGCAGGCTACTAAGGAGCAGTTGATGATGGTTCATTCTGACATTTCTATGATAATCTTATACATCACTGGGCAAGGGGCAATCGGTCAACAGGTCTCTGTTTTCTCACATTAGATCTTCTGTGTTGGGCCCATTGCCTTTCTATCACTTTGTTGGGATGTCATAATCTGGGTGCCCTGAAGCTGGTCACTGATCACTTATTCTGTTCCCATAAGATTCTCTTTGCAGTTTGGTCTTTGGATCTACCCGTTTTATCTGCATTTGTGTGCTCTGTGGGGTGTCCCAGATTTTTACACTTTGCTACTTTTCTCAATATACCACTTCCCCAATTTTGATCGTCGGTTCCTGATCCTCTGGCAGGATCTATTGATGCTCTAAGTCTGGATTGGTACTTATACGCATATCCTCCTATTCATCTCTTTCCACATGTCCTTGCCATACTTTAGACCACTTCATGTAGTGTTATGCTGCTGGTTGTGTATTGGCTGGCTCACACATGATTTCCACTGCTATATTGGCCACACTCTGCCGTGTGTCATCTGCTTTTACACGTGGTTTTGCCCGGTCCCTTGCATGAAGCTTCCTTCATTTTCTCTCCTGTTCTTTCTTCCTTCATGGCAGTTTACCTACATACATGGTACACGTACTGCTTTTGGGCAGTCCTAAAGGATTATAATCCTTCCCATCCTATAATTTCTCCAAAACCGTCCTTTTTGACATGTCTTTTTGAACAGGGCCCTTAGGTTTCCATCTGTTGCAGGCTATAGGGTGGCTTTATTTGCCACTTTTCAATTTACCGACTTTGCTTGTACTTTCCAGTTGTCGGTCTTATCCATGTTAATTCATTTCTTCCATTTTCCCATTCTTCTCTCCCTGCTTCCCTTCTGGAATAGCATCTCTCATGTGGTCATCCATGTTTTTTCTCATCTTCCTTTTATCTCTGTGTTCTTCAAATTACCTTATCTTGCAGTTCCTGTTCCTGCTGCTGTGTGAATGTTGTTCTTCTGATGTGTTTGCATTGGATATTTCTCGCATTTTTGTTTTCTTAGTTCCTATGCTATCCTCTTTCTTGATCATTCCTTTATGCTCAAGACTTTGGCTGCTTGAGAGGGGTACTTTTCCCTTCCCCCTCCTTTTCCTACCTTCATGATGTTTCTGATCCAGCCTGCCTCCTTTGCCCAGTCAGGACTCTTCGATGGTATATGACACATCATACTGCTCCCTTCCATGGTTCCTAAGTTTATTTGTTTCTTCCATGAAATCTTCAACTATCTTGTGATCTTTTTCCTATTATTCTTCTGGGTTGAATTGACCAGTTAATTTGCCTGGCATTTTTCTTTTCTTTCTCCTGATGATTGTCGTCTTTTCTATATTTTCTTCCCTTCAGATGCGTCACCTTACCATCTCCCTTGCTGCACATTTCCACCTTCTCTTGGGGGACATCATCAGTGCTGTAACTGTTTTATCTGTGTGTTGGTAAGTACTCCATTTATTTTATTTTTCTTTGCAAGGGCCTTTAATCACATATTTGGATCCTGCTCTGTGGCAAGTGTTGCCTGATCAGTTATACTGAGTCTTAAGTCTGCACTGTACTACCTGTGATCATATACCATGCTAGATGACTGTGGTGTTGAGACTCTTCCTACCATGGACTGGATGTACAATTCCAAATGGTGCCAGGTATTGACTGATCAACTCAGTAAAGGTGTCCTCTATGCATTGAAATACAATATCATATCATGTAGCAAGGTCGTGTTACACATACCATTGAGATAGGTTGTTCCACATCAACCACTCATAAGTTTCTCTTGTGGCCTTTTGCTTCATAAATATTTTCATCCAGGACTGTATACTTATGGACTAACATGAGTAAAGCAGACAGGGATTACTGCCCATCTCTGATGATCCATAGCATTGTAACTCTTCCTACTGCAGACCTGGTGTACAATTCCAGATGCTGTCAGGTTGATTGACTCTTGTCAAAGTGATTGCTCTGCTTTTCAAAATAGGGTATTGCAGTCACCTATTACACTGTCTCCAGTGCTGTGGTTCTTCAGACTCTCCAACACATTTTTTCCCCTCCTTCTAGATGGAGAATGGGAGTCCTTGCTACTTACCAGTTCCTAACTTTTGGGGTGGGGGACCATGGAGACCTTTCCTCCTGAGTGTGCACAATACTACTCAGTTGAGAGTATGGTAGTGGCTTTCTGCTGGTACAGATGGCATGATGCCCTTCCTACCATATACCTGATGTATAATTCCAGATTTTACCAGGTGATGGATGTAGCACTGTGCCATATATTACAGTTTGCTCCTCCAGCTGTGGCATCCTCCTTCTTACCATCTGCAAGACGTCAGTTCCCAGGGATCAGGTGTTGGTTGGAGCCAGACCAGCCATGTAAGTCCTCATGTGTTTCAATGGTACCCTTTTCAAACCGTGGACTGTATGATAAGTTCCCAATGCCACCAGGTTTTGGACTTGAGATGCAATCCCAGATAGCGATCCCTCTTCCTACCATCTATCAGATGTTGGGTCCTGGTGGATTTGGTGTTGGTTGTGTTGGAGGTGTGTGTGTGCATGAAGAGGTGAGTTATTGATACAGAAGTTCCTTTTCCCTGTCAGTACCCATTTTTGGGGTGAAAAGTAGAGAACTCTCTTCCTACAACAGACCTGATGTACAATTCCAGATTACCATCAATTGTTGGTTGAGGTTAAACTCTCATTTACAGTCTCTCATATCCTTGCCACTCTCCATCAGGAGATCCCATTATTTCTGTAATTTTTTCTTTGGGTCCCTCCATGTTTCTGCCTATTTTGGCAACACATTATTAAAAGGCAAAAAGTATATTTAGCTCAGAAGTGGTATGGTCTCCCACAGGTGGTTTTCCTTTGGGTCCTTCCTAAATGAGGATAATTTTCACACTGGCTCTCCACTGTAACAATGTGGGATTCTAGTTTTTGTGAGAGGAGGTAAGATCTTGTATCAGAAGTTAACATTTTCTTAAACTTGCAATTTACACCCGTTCTCCCCTCTTCCGGTGTGGTTTGGTGTGATCTGATCAATCTCAAAGTAGTTTATAGCTGCAAGATTAAAGAAGGTGGTAGTTATGACAGGGATAGTGTTGCACTCCTATTAGTGGAGGGTTGCTGCATAATCATTTGCATACTAGTATGCAGAAATAAATGGGAGTATCAAGGTTAGAAGCGAGCAAACATTTGCACAGATAGAGGGCAGTATAAGTCGAGAAAGCTTTTTTTGTGAGAGATAGAAAGTATCTATCAGAAATACATTTTTAGTTTTGGAAAATCTTAACGTTTCTTTGTGAATTTTCATGTCAACACGATTTAAGGTTAAAGCTGTATAATCTGCATATTGATATGTTATACTCTTTAAATCAATATTTACAATATCATTAACATACAAATTAAACAACAGTGGACTCAAAATAGAACCTCGTGGAACACCATATTTTATTTTTATTGGATCACTCATTATTACTCAAATAATTCACAAGCCAGTTATATAACTTCTCTTTACTACTACTACTACTAATAATAATAATAGTAGTAGTGGTAGTGATGATAATTTTGAAGAAACTAATACTTATACATATACTGATTCATGTAAATAACTATATTATGGATCATCCTTCATTGGGCATGCAACTTCCGATATTATAAGATGCATCATTTTGGGTCAGCTATTGAATGACTAAACAGAAAGAATTTGGTGCAGCTCTCAGTGGATGGTCCCAATGTAAATCTAAAATTCAAGTGACTTGTTGATGAGGAACAGTATGACAAGTCTCTTTTTAGGTGTTGGCAGTTGTGGTGTACATGTACTTCATGTTGCTTTCAAAGATAGTGCAGTTGCTTCAACATGGCCCATTCAGAAACTTCTGTTGAGTCTCTACAGATTATTCAAAGATTCACCAGCAAGAAAAGAGGACTTTACATCATTCACTGGATCAGATGTTTTTCCCCTTAGGTTTTATTCCCATAGATGGCTGTAAAATGTCCCCGTAGCAGAGTGTGCTATACAAATATGGGCAAACATTGTCCAGTATGTTACAAAAGTGACTGAAAAAAAAAATTGACAAATCCTAAGACTGACTTGTATGATATTGTTGTTTCATGTATCAAAGATAAACTGAATCATTCCAAAATTGTTATTTACATCCGTCACTAAACTGATATAACCATTTTTGTCAATTTTTCAAACAGACAGGTCTATGATGCTATTTGTTGTACAGGATATTTTCATCATGGTAGTAAATATACTGAAAAATTTCATGAAACTAAAGGTGTTGGAAAATATTACTATTGTTAATCTCAACAGATGTGATTTACAGAACAAAGAGAACTATAGGTCATACAAGAAAATTGATCTTGGAATTGCAGCACAAAAAGAGCTCAGTAAAATCCTTTCAACTCCAAAGGCCATCGGTAATATGAAAGTCATGGAACTGAGAAACGAATACCATGATTTTATGGTGATGCTTGCTAGTAAGATACTGAAATAATCTCTACTAAAGAAGTATCCACTGGCCAGATATATCACGTCTCAACCCCAGTACCATGGCAACATCAAAACAGGACTGTGATAAAGATGAAAAAAATTGCTTGCTTTGCTGGTAGAGGCTAGGAAAGTGCATGGAGGATTAATAACCTGTGATAACATATTGTCCAAGTGGGAAGATTTCATTGATGTGGATGTAACATACAGTCAACAAGATTTTCATTCATTTTTGCCACACAATGAGGAATGCAGATCGAATGAATTTTTGTCCAAGTTTCTGTCTAAAAATGTCCACTTCAACAAAGTCTAGAGTGTTGTAAAAGATCTGCTCCTAATTTCACATAGACAAGCAACTGAAGAAAGAGGATATTCTATCAGCAAGGAAATTCAAGAGGAAAATTTACATGAACAATCCCTCATTTCACAGAGATTAAGCTGTGACCATATTAACTCTATTGACATAGGTACCCTTTCTTACATTAAAAATTTTATCTAGGTATCTTCTCTATTTCATCCACCACCCCTCCAGTAACTATTAAAATTAAATGTAAATTACTCACTATAAAGTAGTCATTTCTCAGACAAACCATAATTTTTGTAGCCTTCAATTTTGCTTGGTTACAGAGCTATCGAATAGTAAATAAGACCCCTCCTGCCACATCTTCTCTTTCACAATTTGTTGATAGTTCTCTCTCATGTTTAATTATATATTACCTTCAACCAACAGAAAGCCAAGGTTTTCATCTATCGAATGACATTGTGTTCTGAACATATAATTGTCAATTTCACTCAGAGTACAAACTTCATTCCCACAGGAATGTTAATGACTAGCTTGGATGAATTTGTAACAGTTTTTGTTGCATAGTTGGATAGCCAGAAAAATTGTGAGAGTTAGGGGAAATTGTCTACTTTTTGCGTGTTATTAGTCTATGTTCTTTGTTACATTATTCAGTTAAATACAAATTTATTATATTACTACTGCTAGTATAAAAAAAAAAATTAAGGTTAAGTGTCATCAACAATTGACAGCATGAAAAAAGAAGATTGGGTAAGTACTTTATTTCACATTTTTTCTTTAATTATTATTATAAAATGTAAAAATAGGGATCTTTTTTAAGTTAGATTAGGTAAAATAAATAATAATAATAATAATATCATAAAACTTTTTCATGAGGCATGCATGCGAGCAGATCATAGTAGCTTGTGGGTGATGTAATTTGATAGCATAATGTGAGCTGCACATTCCCCGAGTGATTTACAACTTATAATGGCACAAATAGTAGTTAGATGGGGTTCAAAGGGCAATAAAATGTAATTATAAATAGATGTACACTGTTACGAGCTTAAAGCTACTTAGAATAAATGAATGTAGTTTCATGTTACAATTTCAAGTCATTCTAGAAAGAAAAAAAGGGTAATTTTGATTTTTCATTTCTTTTCTTTTCGTGGTTATGAGGTCGGTCAAATTGACCGATCCCGTATAGAGATATGGTAGATGAAATATAGTTTTACTGGAAAAAAAACGTTTGAAATGTATTTAGGAGGTTTTAGGGATTACACAAAGGAAATATGATATTTTTGAGATGACGAAAAGTATTTCTAATCTTAACATGAGGATTTGCTTTGCACATGGACTATTCAAAACAAATACTCAATATATTCATGCACAAATCTTTATTTTAGTTTGTTAAAAATATTTCACTAAAAAATATTATTTTTTTGTATGTGAAAGATTTTTAATGTTAACTGAAAGACTGACAAATTTTGTGAAGATATACACACTATATTGAAAGTTAGAAGTATTAAATCTATAAAGACTTATCAAGTACAAAAAGGTCACATGGTCGATCAAATTGACCAAGCCTGTATTGAGAGAGTTCATGCTGCTGGTGGAGTTTTAACTTTAACATCAACAATTCACCTTAGCGTCAGCAGCATCTGCAAGGCAAAGGTATATGAGGAACAACGGAAACAAAAAAGAACAGGCAAAAATTAGTTAAAAAGAATAACTGGGATGGATGAAATAGACAACATAAAAAAAAAAAGACAACATTTGTAGGATAATAATATTGCTGCTTTGCATAAGTTGGAAGACAAGTTTGTTGAAAAGGCAGAAGCATCTAGAAAATTTGGTTTCTTTACCAAATTCAACAGCCTTAGGCACACTGCTTAAGAAAAAGAAAAGAAGCTCATTGAGTTAAAAGACCAATTACAGGGTTCACACTAGGGTCCTGCAGTGAAGGATCCCAGACCCACAACTTTCTTTTCAAGGATTCCATATATACAATTTAATAAACTCGAAAAAGAAAAGAAAAAAGCTCTTCGGTGTCAATGGTAAACTTTATTCACAATGTAGACTACATGTTTACCTTCTGGAAGTGGAAAATATGGTAATGTTCATGAAAAACTTTATTTATAATTTACACTGCATATTTTTTTCCCTTTATGAGTGCAAAGAATTTTCATGATAAGGTTAAAAATACTTTTCTCCATCTCAAAATTTTCTAGTATCATTTTCACAACCCCTAAGACCTCCTAAATAAATATCTATCAAAGTTGTTTTTTAATTTTTAGAAAACTTTGTATTTTA
>NW_013667614.1:175974-180078 GCF_000517525.1 Limulus polyphemus
CCATCTCAAAATTTTCTAGTATCATTTTCACAACCCCTAAGACCTCCTAAATAAATATCTATCAAAGTTGTTTTTAATTTTTAGAAAACTTTGTATTTTATGTGTTAATTTCTCTACCCTAATTTTTTATGAGGTCTGTTGATTTGACTGACCTTGTAACCACCATAAAAAATTAGGGGTAATTTATAATTATTTCCTATTTTATTTCTGGAATATTGTAACGGTTGTTTATTCTAAGTAGCTTAAAGTTTGTAACAGTGTACATCTTTTTATTGTTTTATTGCCCTTTGAACTGTGTTTACTACTATTCTCACCATATAAATTGCAAATCACATGGTGAATGTGCAGCTCTCATTATGATGTCGAATTACATAATGCAACTACTCGAGATCATACCTCATAAAGGATTATTTTACTTATATTATCTAACCTAAAAAGATTTCAATTTTTGTGTTTTAGTTACTTTTATAATAATAATAATAAAACTTATCGATGTTTTTTTAGTTTTGAAAAAAAGATTGTGTACATGAAAATTCCAAAATTAAATATTTATTGGGGTCTTTTCTTCTCTCTCTCTCTCTCTTCTTTTTTTTATACTAATTATATTACTGCATTAAATAATTTATATTTGATTAAATAATGCACCAAAGAATAGCAACATGTTAAAAGGAAACAATGTTCCATAACTATCACAATTTTTCTGGCTTTCTAACTGTTAAAAACTCAGCTAAGCTTGTCTGTGTGTTTCCTGTGGGAATAAAGTTTGAACTGGAAGGAAAATAGATAACTCTCTGTATGGACAACAACGTAATATAATACGTTATTGGACAGAGAAAAACTTTGGCCTTCTGTGTCAGAGATAACTAGTGGCAAGTTCTGAAAGAGAGGATGTGACAGGTGGGCAGGGCAATAGGTGTCTGATAATTCACTGTTCTGTAACTAAATAAGATTGAAAAGTTATGTAAATTATGCTTTGCCTGAGCAATGAAAATATTATAATGAGTAATTTACATTAAATTTTGTACTTCTTGGAGGGGTGGTAAAAACATTAGAGAAGAGGACATACCTAGATAACAAACATCAGAGTTCTCATACTAGGGGAGATAGAGAATTTTTTAAAAATATTTCTTTATAAAATTAAGAACTTAAGTAATACTAAACTTTGATTTATTATCTATGTTCCAATGCTGATTTTATTCATATACATTGACAATATAGTAATTTAATTAAATTTTGAATGTAACTGTGAAAGGTTATGACATGCACACTTTGACCTACCTGTGGTGAAAGGGTTAATCCTGTGGTAATTTCGCGTGGCTTTAATTTCATGCAATTTATTGTCATTGATGAAACCTGTTAGAAGTTGACTGTGAACAGCTGTGTTCAAACTGTATGCAGTTTAGTTTGTTATGGTACAAAGTTCGAAGTAAAGTACTTGTCCTTGCCTTGCACATGTGGTGTTTTGCAGTGCGTATTCAGTACCCAGGGGTCAAATCTCATATGACCCGACAAATTCTCATATGTACAGGACGCAGGAGTTTGGGTTAACTAGAACCCTGAATTAGATTAAAAATTAAAAGAACTGAAGGAATAAACATACATACATATAACACACTGTGTACATATGTAAATTTTTGTGGAAATTGAAAAAAAAAGTAATTATCTATGCATTTGTCATTCTCTACCAGGTTGTCCAGAGATATTGAATCAGGATCTGTGCACGTGTCCATCTGGTTTTGTTGTTTCTGTTTAATAATACAAGTTCATTTATATAAAATTGTTCTCATGTTATAAGCCTAGCTACTCAACTAATTCCATGAAAACTATGCAAATTGTCCTAAAAAAATTATATTTTGGATTGAAATGTCCTGTAAAAGTCCTAGAAAAAAAATCTCCTGAAAGAGTATGAATGCTGTTGCTTCCATACTTGCAAAATGCAATTAATCTTAACTGATGTGTTGTCAAAGAAGAACATTTTTGTAGCTTTCAATAAATATAATTCAAAACAAAAACATTTTTAGATTTTTCATTAGATTTTGTTGTCCTTTTCGACAAGAAATCCACTGAGTTACTTTTACACAAAACCATGAATTACTTCTGTTATTACTTTATTCACTATATAATGACATATATACTTTATAATCCACTCTATCCAGTGGTATTTAAACTTTGCCTTTTGCTCTTTTTAAAGCTTAGTTTTATTAGTAGTTGTTCATGTCACCTGTAAGATCATAAAAAGGCTGGAATTAAAGCAGTGAAAATAAAGGAAAATCTCTTGAGAAACAAAACATGGATAATTCTCAAGAAATAATAGTTCCTTAGCAACTATAAACCTATGGTTGTCGATAGGCAAAAAAAAATCTTAAAGAATTTGTAAGTGCATTATTTACATATAATACTTCTCAGGGATGTGCAAAAATGAAGGTTTTAACATTTTTTAAAATTTTCTTTGTGATTAACACTAAAAAATATTCCAAAATGGCAAAATATGTATCACAAAATAAACCTGAGCTAAATATTGTTGAAATATAATAGGAATTATTATTTTTAAAAAAATTTTTAAATTTGATATGCAGATATGCAATCGACACTTGAAAGATTCTCTGCATTCCAGAGTTCCGGTGTAGTTTTGTGTTATATTGATTTTTCAGTCATTTTCAGTTTAAAGAGATCAGTCACCAAATTTTGCAGTCTTTTTATGAAAACCAGGTAAAATAATGTGTAGAAGGTTTAGTATAGTACTTGGAATATGTAAAATATTTATGGATATTGAACGAGGTGTACAGTGCTTCATAAGCCTTGTCCAAACTAACAATGTTTTTAATGTGTACATATGTGGCTTCCATTTTTATGTAAAATTCCCTTAAAATTGAAATTCCTACATCAAATTTTCAGCGTTTCAACAGTGTCCCGGATCAGCAACTGTCATCGAGATACAATGCCAGTTTATTAGGGCAGACCAATCAGTCACAAGTGTCTCCTGGTCAACAGTCTCCATACTCTCCACTTTCTCAGCAGCCTTTCCCAAGTCCAAGTCCACCAGTTAGTAACAGTTTTTCCCAGCACAGACTTCCTTCCTATTCCTCATCTACTATACCAGTTACAGGAGGAGGGCCACACTCTCCCCATCTTCAAGCACTTTCCTCACAGCCTCAGTGGAACCAAAGAAATGTATCAAATTCTGTTCAACATCAGAACCCTATGTTGAATGCCCAGTTGTCACAGGTTAGTTATCACAGCTGTACTGTTATTCTGATGTTCTTATGAAAGGTTTTAACCCTACTGAGATGGTTGTGGTGCTTAACACCCATCACTGGTCTTGCAAAGCTGTACATAACAAATGTTCATTATAATTATGAATTCACTAAGTATGTCTTCATGAAATTTGTCAAGAATTTTACTTTTAGTAAACATTACAAGTCTCTTGTACAGAAAAAATATTATCTTTTAAAAAAAGTATTTTTTACTAAAACATTTTCTATGCATTTAGTGATTTACAGAGTCAGTCTGAATTGGACTGACTGGTCTGAATGCAAGGTGATTTTCATTGCTAAGACTAAAAACACTTCTCTTCATCTTACAGTTTCATATTTAATTAACTTAACCTCTAGAATTTCCTAAATGAATATCAAAAGTTTTAAAGATAAAAGTTTGTTTCATCTGTTATTCTGTCTATCTAACAGTAAATGTAGCTGAACCATCAATTTACAGTAAAATGAAATTATGAAATTTTTTTCCTTATTATTTTTTGAAAATGTCATTTTGGGATATTGTTGGTTTCCTAATATGTTCACAATTTCAACTGTGTTCCTTTTCACCTAATAGTTTATTTTAATTTTACAGTTTTATTGCCTGGCTTGTATGCCATACAGTTTATTCATCCATAAAAAGCAATATTACAGTGGAAACACATAAGCAGGTTGTTGTACACCAATGTACAATACTAAAATTGTGTACTTGGACAAATAGGCCTAGTTTTTTCTCTTAAGTATATAAGTATATTGCCTAATCAAAAATTGATGTACATTTCAGATATGTATATTAGAACATAAATAATACAGAAATCGCTAAAGTAGAATGTTCAAAAACAAATACAATTTGACC
>NW_013667614.1:180566-182073 GCF_000517525.1 Limulus polyphemus
CTCTTTATCTGTTACACTGAGAATATCTTAGATATTGTTACATATACCAAGTAGAGAAAATCATTGACTTTGTCCAATAACTCCACCCACCCACCCCTTAAATACATTCACTAACTCTCCGATACCAGTGCCTCTTTTCTGGACATCAACATCCACATTTCATTCTACTCTCTTAAACCCACTGTACATTACAAAGACATTGATAGTCATGCTTACCTAGACTATCACTCTTTCCATCCCTATGAAACCAAGGCTGCCATTTCTAAAGAATGATGGCAGGATTTTTCCAACAACATAACTACCTGACCTATGTCATCTAACATACCATCCCCTCAACAAATTAATGGCCAATGTCATACAAAAAATGACTGAGTAATTTGTGTAGTTAAAAAAAGTACCTAACTAGCAAGTGCTAGAGGTATAGCCTTTTAGTTCAGTTGGTACCTTATGTGCAAAAATTCTCAGGTTCAAACGAGGAAGTATATCTTGTGAAAAGATGAAAATTGCACACCAGCATAAGAACAACAAGAAAGGATTCACTAAAATAAAACAAAATCAGCATTTTTAAAAAGAGAGCTCATTTGAAGTGCAACTTTTTGCTGTTCACTACTGACTTTTCCACCTTTTTGTTCAACCTAACAAAAGAACATGTATGAAATAAAACACCCCCCCCCCATGCCAGTCACATGCACTTATCCATTTTATTCTCTTCTTTCATTCCATTTAATGTAACTATATAATTATATATATCCTGGCATCTCTCTTGTTGAAACACTACTGTGCAACGAGTGTATGGCTTTTGTATGCAAGAACAGAAAGTAGGGAGTTAAACTCCTGGTGATCACCCTTATTCATAATGTTGAATGGATTCTGCTATTTTTTGCATACTGTTTTTCATGAGTACGAATGTTTTCCTGTTTTATTTCTAAATATATGATGTTTGAATAAATAAATCTATAGGTAAAGATGTATAACTTTTACACAATTATTGTAAATCTCAAAATACTTGGTTTTGCAGAATTTATTGAATGGTCAGGGCAGGTTTGTTGCGCAAGCAAGACAGGTGCAAGTACAATCCATGCCCAGTCCAAACTCTATCACCAATCAGAGAAACTTGCGTTTTCCTCGACCATCAGATAGTCAGTTTCAGCCACAGTCTCCTGGTCACTTTTATCAGCAGGCACCACAAGCCCCTCCAAAGCAACAAAGAATGCAAAGAGCACTTTCTGTACCAGGTGAGTTGTCTTTCAAATCGTTTTTACTCTTCTGCATGTATAGGGGTGGATGTATTTATTTTTTTTCCTTCTTTAAAATTATTCATTCTATAGCTTGAAGGGCACTGGGTAGATTTCTTGGAGCCACACAAGTTCTTGAAATTTCCGAATTATGTAAGTCTAACATACACAAATATTTATATCCCTTTAACTCTACGGGAGTGTACCCAAGTAGCCTCTCATGTAACCAACAAAACAACATGAGTATAAAAAAACCCTTTTTTTTTTTTTTT
>NW_013667614.1:182650-185637 GCF_000517525.1 Limulus polyphemus
TTTGGTGAAATAATCGTAAAACATCTCTTTTTTTTTTTTACATGTCTCTACATTTTTACATAATTTATTTTGATAATTTATTACCATACAGTGGGCAGAGAAACTTCAGCCATTTGCAGAACATGGTGGCATTCACAAATTACACACTATCTCTTGTAAACGAAGCAGGCGTTGGCTTATATATATATACACATATATATTAACCCTTCTTAAAACATAAATAACACATAATTAAGTAATATATAAAACTAAAGCTTAAATACAGTACAATTATCTATCTAACTAACGTATTTCTAGGTGTGAAATGATGTTAAAGTGGCAGAGACAAAGCAGTAATAATGTTAAGAGCAGTTTGATTAGTTCTTTAAATACTTCTTGCCAATTTTAAAGTAACAGTTAAGAGAACATACTTCAAAAAGTGCTCTTTCCATTGGTTATAAACATCTAGCCCAACTAAGTATAATTGGCTAAAAAATTTCAACTCAATAGTTGAAAGTGGGCACCGCATCTGTCAAGAATTCAGAGAAATTTATTTCTCCAAATATGCCCTATGGAACATGAAAGAAGAATGTGTAAACAGAGTAATTAACCAAGATTCTTTCTATATATGGAAGGTTAGCATGAGTCAAGAACTGTTCAAACTACAAAGACAAATTTAACATTTTGTGAACTTGCGGATAACGAGAGAATAAAACAAAACTTTAAGAATTTTTCTTTAAGGTTTCTTATCAAATAAAGTAATTAAAACTTAGATAGTATAAAACTTTGAACTATAATGTAAATTTTAATGCTGATTTCATTGACAAACATTGATCATAAAATAGTTTAATTAAATATTAAATGCAACTAAGTAATCTCGTGACATTCTCAGAAAAGGGTTACCGTAAAAAATAGTTAATTTACAAACCCTCACATACATACAGTAACAATCACTTAAATTACTGCAATAATGTTATTACATTGCTTTTTTCTACAGTAGGAGCTGAGTAAAGTTGCCAGCAACTTTTAGAAAATATGTATATTAAACACCAGTTTAACTTGTGGTAGCATTAACTCTCTCTCTCAACATGGGCTAGGTCTATTTGACTGACCACGTGAGCTCTTTGTACTCGATTAAAGTCTTTATTAGATTTAATACTTCTAACTTTCAATATAGTGTGTATATCCTCATAACATTTGTCAGTCTTGCAGTTAACATTATAAGTCTTTCACATAAAAATATCATATTTTTTAGTGAAATAGTTTTAACAAACTAAAATAAAGATTTTTGCATGAATATATTTAGTATTTGTTTTGAATAGTCCATGTGCAAAGCAAATACTCATGTTAAGATTAAAAATACTTCATGTCAAAAATATCAAATTTCTTTTGTGTAATCCCTAAAATCTCCTAAATACATTTCAAACGTTGATAGAATATCCGTACACAACGTTATACAATACGTCATTTGATAGATGAAAACCTTGACTTTCTATTGATTATAGGTAATATATAATAAAACATATAAGACGACTATTAACGATTTGTGAAAGAGAGGATATGGCAGGAGGGGGTCTTATTTTCTATTCAATAGCTCTGTAACCAAGCAAAATTGAAGGCTATAAAAATTATGGTTTGTCTGAGCAATAACGATTATATAGAGAGTATTTTGTGTTTAATTTCGTACATTTTCGAGGGGTGGTGTATAAAATAGGGATGATAACTTGCTAAGAACAATGTGTCACGTGCGTCACACTAGTGGAAATTCAAGATTTTTTTAAATATTGCATAGTAGAATTAAAACTTTAAAACTTGTAAACTATTAAAATATGGATTATTAGCTGAGCTTTTATGCTATTCTTAACATAAATAAAAAGTAGTTTAATAAAATTGTCATGTGCAGTAAAGAGTACCCGAGGTGATAGGGTTTAAACTGTTGTTGTTGTTTGTTTGTTTGTTGTTGTTTTTTTATTATTATTATTATCATCACCAAAATTAATTTATTCCAAAAAATAGTAATTTTAACCAAAATGTGGCACTCAGGTTAGTGATAGAGCTACCCAAGCTATGTTCTAAATGCGTCAGGATCAGTCAGAGATGTAAATCGTAATAACTATTATATGATTTTACTTGTATATGTACAGTTTTTGTCCCTTTATAACAAACATTTGTTCACCTACATGGAACATACATATGAAATTTTCACCTTTTTGAATGTCAATAATTTTTGTGTTAGCTTGTGTTTTGGGTATTTGAGACTTCTGATTAATTTCAAAGCAATTTCATTACAGGTTTTTTCGTGATATTACTTATTTCAACAAGTTTAGTTTTTACAGGAGCTGTGAACTCTCCAAGAACACCACAGGGTGGCTTTGTGGGTAGTGATCAAATTGTATCATCTCAAGCTCAGATATCTCCTGGCTACACAAATCAGCTAACTCCTGGAAATAATTATACACCTACGAGTGGAACCTCAGAAATATCTCGCTTTTCTTTCGATCAGCAAAGCCTACAGATGTATGGTTCAAGCTCAATAGAGAGGTAATGTTTTGATATTAAACTGAACAAGTAATGGTTAATTGTTGAGTTGTAAGATTGTATATGGTTGTGAATTAAATTTTTTGAAAGAGTTGTGCTACTTTTAAGGTCTTATACATTGAATATCCAGATTTTTAATTAACCAAACTTCAGACACAAGTATTAGAAATGAGTTTGATGCTTATTAACTCTTTTAACTCGGGATCGGTCCTTGGGACTGACCACAACCATTTTGTGCTTGTTATATTTTTCATGCTATAACTTTTAAATTAGTTAAGCGAATGTTAACGAAATTTGGCAGTTTATCAGTTCACATTACAATGCTTCCATAAGCAAAATATCTAATTTTTTTATTAAGTCTTTGAAATAATTTGAATTATAATCTACAGTTTGATACCAAACTTATTGACATAAATTCATGAAATAGTAGTTTAATAAAATTTTTGAAGTTTGAGTCAACAAACAAGATG
>NW_013667614.1:186539-211617 GCF_000517525.1 Limulus polyphemus
GGACTTGTGTCGCTAAAGTTTCGTCGGAACGAAGTTACGGAAAGTTAATTAACAAACGGAGACGTAACAATATATACATGTGTAGCGGTTTGAATAAGCTGATTTTTTCTTTGAGGGGGGGGAACAAAGTGTATTAACACCTTCCACAAGAGCTAGTCCAGCATCTTTTAATATTGAGCCTCGGATGGTCAGTAGAGGGGTCATTCTGGAAACCAGTGAATTAGAATTATTTCTGAAGATCTTGATGAATGAAGTTCAACACAACTTCTGAAATGAAAAAAACAACTAAATATCAATGAAAATATGACACGATAAAATCTATATGGATTATACTATTGTGGTACCATACCAGGCATTATACCATCCTTCTTGTAATGCATCTGCTTCAACTTCAACACTGTATCTTTGAGCTTTACTGTGCCATTAGTTTCACAAAATATTTAAACTAATGATTTCTTATATATGACTCCAATTCCTCTTTTTGAAGTTAGCGATACTGTTTTGCCCGTTTTTTTATGTTTTGATGTCAATGCAGTAATCAATTTACAAATTTTCAATTCAGCTGTTATATCAAATCGATTGGGATATCATCGAATAAGTTCTTCCTTCACCTGACCTGGACATACAGTTTAGCTTAATCATTACATTTAAACCATCACATTCACAACCACATCTAGAACATTTCAAGCGTGTTTCATTGATACATCGTTTTACTTTACAGAAACTGGTCCAATGACCTAGACCTCAAAAATAGTACCAAACAGTCTTTTTGTCTAATCAAAACACCCCACACCTTTCCGGAACAGCCTTTTTTTGTGGTTCACATCAAGATGGGCTGGATCGTGTGGCAAGTGTTAAAAAGAAGAAAAGGGGATGAGACCTAAAAAGTTTCAGAAATACTGGAATACTATATATATTATTATATCAGTATTGGGAACTAGAAAACAAATTTAATGCTGTGTTAAAAAACCCATTAACACAGTTATTAGTGTTTGCCACTGGTACTACAAGTAAGTTGGCAGCAATTGTGTAATTGTATCCCCACAGTAATTGCAGTGGGGTGGAGGCTCAAAGGCAAAGGGCCTGACAAACTTCAGAATTGCCAATAATTTAATTTGTTTGAACAAAAGGATGATAGCACAATTCTGGTAGAGTACAAACATTTAGAGAAAGGACAGAGCAAACTAAGCCTCAGCTAGTGGTCCATACTGTCATGGTGGAAATATAATAATCATAATTCCACCATGCGTGTACTTCACTTCCACCAATGCGTAAATTAACTGGCCCAAAATTTCACACTTATAATTCGAAAATAAATATTAGATTCAATTTTAAGTTTGGTTTAATTTTAATTTTCAGTTCTGTTAATGATATCGGTCATCTAGGATCGTAACTACAATTTCAGGGAAATATATGTAGGTGGCCTAATTACTTTCTATCTGAGGGGCATCTTTTGTAGTTACACTACTGAGTGACAGACAAATGAACTGTGAAGTATTGGGATGAGGTCATTATAGTAGAGGGCTGAATTCCATGCACTAGAAATAACATTTATCTTCTAAGAGTTAGCACACTTAAGCAGCATGAATATAAAGAGCTCTTAAATAAATGTTTCAGGAACCATAGCAGAGATCTGTTGTACTAGAGGATAATTCCACAAAGCATGCAAGTCCCATGAATAGTTTTGAGAATTAATATCAATGTGTCATGCAGGTGACAATTTGCAGTTCATTAGGAAGGTTCAATCTCAGCTTTCCAGTTAATATATAACTTTCCATTTGAAACAAAAATCCCAAAACCAACCTGAGAGCTGTTTTTCTAAAAACTTTATTGAGATCTCTGTAAGAACCCAACTGAGACATCAGTTTCTCTAACAAAATTTACTCGACCTCTGAATGAAACCAGCTGAGAGAACAATTTTTCTAACAAATTATCCAGGCCTCTGTAATAAACCAGCTGATAGATCAATTTTTTATTAAATTGGGTACAGTACTCTACCATACCTGGTTAATAATTACTAGGACCTCCTTCTTTAAGTAAAAGTTTGCATATCTCTAAGAAATCCCTTCTTGATCACCAGATAGAATGGGTTTCTGTTGTAGAGAAGTGTGGTTAGTAAAATCTATGCTAGATGGACCCCCCCCCCCAAAAAAAATAAAATGTTAATGCAAGTGGATATTTAATCAAGCATTTGTGTTAGACTGATCTTTAAGAACTTTTTACAAAAATACGTGCACTTTAATTAGAACATTTCTAAACATCCTGGTACTTAAATTTTCAAATGCAGTGCAGTATATGAAAAGCTGCTACTTAAATGGAGTTTAAACTGCATAGTAAATATTGTCCCTTTATTTTGAGTCTCCATTCATTGTGAGTTTTTGCTGGCATTCACTTTAACCACATTCTGATAAAGATTGTTTTTGTACACCAGAGGTGATTGATATTCCTTTCTTCACACATTCAGCACTGTTGTGGTACTAGTGATAAATTCCAAGTAGAAATAAAACATATTAACCCAAAAATTTTCGAAAAGTGGACCCTTTAAAAGTACTTGGATTTTAGGATCTTTTTCATTTTATATTACCACTTCTTGTTACGTGTTTTTCTGACATCTTGAATAAAACTTATTGTAATCAAATCCCAACCTGATTGAAGAACTATTTTGAAGTGAAAGAATGTATTTTGTGCTGCAGACATACAGCAGGATGTGAGTTTTAGTGTGCTTAATACAACTCCGCTAATTTTAATCAGTGATCAAAAAACAGAAGAATGATCTTCATTTATACCAAAAGTATCACAAGAAAGCTGAGAGTGCACACAAACAAACACCAAAGTTCAACATTTGTTCAAACAGTAGTGTACAAAAATGTGTGCTACAAAATTGTGAACATTTCAAAACACTGATTGGACACCTTCCATAAAGAAAAATTCTTATTCTCAGCTTAGACTCAACTTAGTCCCCCTGGTGGCTCAGCAGTAAGCCTTAGGACTTGTAACTCTAAAATTGGGATTTAATTTCTGTTCCAGACTCAGCCCACTGTGTAGCCTTTTCACTATAACAAACAAAAACCAATTCAAGAAAAAAATACTCTTATACATTTCATGTTTCTTATTCTTAACAACAATAATAATTTCTCTTTTTGTTGATAAATGCTGTGATCATAATACAAATTATTTTAAAAACCATGCAATGCAGTTCAGGTGAAAGTTATATTTTGGCATTATGGTATACTGCAATAGGCATTATTGATGAAAATTCTTTAGTTATTACAAATGTCTACATAATGTTTTTTTATTTTCCTCTCAGGGTCCCATCAAGTCACTTAGGCCTGCTGATCGAATAATGTTATTAGCAGAGACCTCTGATGAAGAATTTTGAAGCTTAAGGTGAAGTGGTGAGATATCCAAATAAATATTTGTGCTGTGAAAAGATGAAACACACTCTTCATCTGGATTTATATAGAAAGTACCTTTAACCTGATTATGTAAGGTGGAAATATGAAAGTAATGGACTATGAAAAATTAAACCATAAAATATACCTCAGAGGTGGAAAGGACTAAAACATGATTAATAATACTCCATTTTTAAAGTTGTAGTTGTAAGCCCATTTTTAAGCAAGTAATATTGTTAGATTGTGCAACTGGTCTATCAATATTCAGACATAACGAAAATCGAACGTTGACTTGCAATAATTTGTTTTGTGTGTGGAATTTAAGGTTAATATTTAAAATTTTAATATTATGTTCATCACATCTATGAAATGTGTGTAGTTTAATATTTTACTGCTTTGACAATCTTAAATCAGTATGTTCTTTAATTCTGGATTCTAATGTTCTCATTGTACAATCTGTATACTTAGAATTACATCTTGAACATTTATATTGATAAACAATCTTGGTATTTAATGTTTCATGTCAAAGAAAGTTTAAATTCTATACATCAATTTCAATATACACTTTAAGTGTCTATTGCCTTCTAATTATATAATGAAGTTCTTTTTTAATTTCAAAAGATTGTGTTCCTATAAAAGGTAAAAAAAAAAACATTTTCTGTCTATTTACTGTAATCTTTATCCCTGGAGACTCATATTGCTTATTCAAGTATTTTTTAATAAGTATGTATCTATAATTTTACAGGAAACTCGTTATTTATGAAGAACTTTTTAATGTTATTAAATTCATTTGCTAAACTAATAAAGGTACTATTTATCTTGGGTATTAAAATCTTAATTAAATTAATCTAATTCAAGAATAAAGCTTTCATAGTTAAAGTAGAAACCTGCAAAAGTTTGTTTTTAAAATATTATTTTTTTATTTTCAACCAGTATGTCTAGAAATGGTATTTATATTTTTCTTGATTTTCAACTGTAAATCATGTTTTTTGTTTGCTATTCAAATAATCCAAACATCTTTGTATGTTGTGTTTAGAAATAATAAAAGTGTCCTCTGCATATATTTTGTAATAAATAATTCAAAACAAATAGGTTTAACTTATTCAGAACAGGTTTGGCATTACATAGGATGTACCCAAAAGTTCAGTTAATGTTTATATTAAAACTTATATGTAGAATTAAAAATTTCTTTAATGGGAAATATGAAGTACCAAAATTGCCCAATTCCAAGATTGCTTATTAACTCCTTAAATCCGGGCAGAGGCTGCCAACAGGGAGAGATTTGAGGCTATTTACTCAACAATTCTTTATGTCAGTATCCGTGATGCTGAAGGAAAAAATAAATGAAGAAAATTGAAATTTTAAAAGGTATGGTGATAATTATTAGGAAATCATGAAAATAATTCCAGCAGGATATATATATATAGTCACAAAAAAAACGGAAACTTCTCGGAAACATTAAAATGAGAAGTGGCAAGATAGGCTAGCATAAAAGTATCACTAATAATGTCACCTATAAATACTAATTTATAGTTGCAACTAATGATATTAATCAGTATTTTATAAAAGATAATATTATATTTATCCCAGGCATGTGATACAAGATGTGAAAAGTTTTTTATTTTTTATATTTGTGTTTTTAATAGGTAATGTACATGATGTTTTGTATCCAGGAGTGCACACCCATTTCGTTATTACTATTGATTCTCTATTGACCAGTTGTAATTCAAGTTTCATATGGTGAACACCTAGTTCATTACTATTGTCCACTCATATTCTTGTCATTGTGTACACCTAATTCTATATTACTATTGTCTTCTTGTAGTTATTGTTTCATACTGTGTACACCTACTGTTCTATTACTATTGTTCATAACCTAGTTATTTGTGAACATTGTCAACACTCAGTTCTTTATTACTATCATTGCATGTGGAAAATCTTAAGACTTAATAAATACCACGTGGAAAGGTTTTTGATTAAAGCACAATGTAGTGGTAGTAATGATCTTAAAATGAAGTAGCACATGGATGATCTTGTTATGAAAGAATCTAGACCAAGTGTCAAATTGCATGATTTTAGAAATATTCACTAGTGACTGATATATTGCACAGCTAAATGTGTTTTCTCAGATTCATTTTATTGTGTCATGCATAAAATACAATTTTTCAAGAACACACGTATACACCCATAATACAAACCAAACTGTGGAGAACTGAGTGATGACAGAATCAGCACATAAACTGTGGCTTACACTAACAGGAACTTTAAATCTTTTCCTATTCTTGGTTTTCCATCAAATCTTGTGCTATGTATTTGTATATTATTTCGTTTTAGTTTTAATTTGTAAAAATAAAACAACTAATTTTATTACATTTGCTACAGTTAGATAAAGCAGTAAAAAATTCAAGCACAACTAGTTTGAGAGAAATTGTGACAAAATCTTGGATAACAAAGCAGGAAACTTCTGGCATCGTCCCGGCAACTTTAAGGAGACCCCTCATACGCTGTTTTGAAATCCAGGTGTCATCACAAATGTATCAGCCTTAATATAAAAAATGCATCAATATTACTAATAGAATAAAAATAGCAAATCAAGTAACTCAATCCATGAGCTTTCATATAACTTATTTCTTATTTTTAAGAAAATAGTATAATTACATGCCAAATGTCAAGGTATGGTTTTTAATACATAAACAGTTTAGATACTTGACTCTTGAACAAAATATTGGGACTTTTCAGAATGGAATTTATATTTTCCAGGATCTCAGGAACAACTTGAGTTACTGTACAAGTTACAAGTATTCACTCAAATCTGTTAGGTTTCCTTCTTAAGTATTAAATGAATGTATTATGAAAAAAAACAACAGAAGTTAATAATAACACAGCATAAACACACTTCATCAGAATCTTTCTTAACAAAGCATTAATCAAATAGTGTCCAGTAAAACATGAGCTGCACATTTGCCAAGTGATTTACAACTTATAATGGTGCAAATAGCAGTTAGACACAGTTCAAAAGGCAATAAAATAATAAAATGTAATTATAAATAGATGTATAGTTATGAGTTTAAAGATACTCAGGATAAATGAATGTAGTTTCATGTTAAACTTGAAGTCATTCCAGAAAGAAAAAGAGGGTAATTTAGATTTTTTTTGTGGTTTACAAGGTCAGTCAAATTCAAGGCCTGGAAATTGACCAACCTTGTATAGAGTTAGGGTAGAGAAAATAACAGATACAATATAATGTTTAAACGAAAACAAACACTTGAATTGTATTTAGGAGGTTTTATAGATTAGATAAATGAAATTTTAGATTTTTGAGATGAAGAAAAGTATTTTTAATCTTAACATGAAAATCACTTTTCACATGGACTATTCAAAACAAATACTTGATATATTCTTGGACAAGTCTTTTTTTTAATCTATTAAAAATACTTCACTAAAAAAATGTTTTTTTGTATGTGAAAGACTTATAATGTTCACCAGAAGACTGCCAAATTTTGTGAAGATATACACACTATTTTACAAGACTTTGAATGAGTACAAAGAGGTCACATGGTTGGTCAAATTGACCGAGCCCGTATTGAGAGAGTTAAAATGATGAGAACATTCAGCAACAGATTTTTTCAATCTCCAGACCTGAGAAATAAGTGTCCTAACTACCAAGTCATTATATTCTCATGCTTCTCAATATCAGATACTCAGCTAGCTCTTCGCTGTTTGTAATAAAACTTGGATTTTTAGGCTGTTTATACCAAACACACAAGTGGTATGTGATGGTCAACCAAGCCATGTTACTGTAATATGCAACTTGTTTTTGAAAGAAAAATGACACTAAGTTTATAAACTTACTTTTTTGAAATAGAACCTAAGAAAGTTGGAAATATATGTTTAACATAAATTTTTAATGTCCATTACAAACAATTTTGACAATGTATTTTCCCTTTTTTCAAATTTGAAGACTTTTTACAAAATCCCATGACTTTCAAGGCCTGTGAAATGAAATTTCAGAATTCCATACAATAAGTTTGAACCCATTCTTATGATTAGAACTTCATTTTTATTTTGTAATTCTTTGATCTCCCATGTTTGTTGACTGTATCACCATATAGTTGAAACAGTGTAGTTGAAATATTTTAAACTACCAACTTCTCTTTGCTTGTTGACTGAAACACCTCCTGTATATTAGAAACATGTACATTTCTTTTACATCATTTCCTATTAAGTATTTAAGAAATATTTATTTATTGAAATTCTACCATACCTATTAATAACTTTTCCCCCCTCCCCAAAGGCATTTGTTTAGCAAGTAAGTGGATAGAAATATTACAGCAACTAATTTGGTTCAGTAATAAATTATATTTTATAACAACTGAATCAGTTTTAAAAATTGTAGCTGTATTGTTTCTATTTTCTTTTTTTTATTTCTTTTTCTATGTAACATTACAATTATTTTTCATCTATGGTTTGGATATGCTGAGTTCAATTCACACTATTCTTCCTTATGATGTAATTTTGTTTAATTATATATATATATATAATTATTTATTTACATTTATAAATTTTATTTTACTGACCTATCAGCTGTGTCTAACTTTACAGAACATGCAATGATGCAGTGTATGTGCACTCATGTTACCATATCCAATAGTATAAAACTGGTCTTTACAAAGTGACCTGTCTTGGCTTTGTTCTAGTGGACCAGTATTTTGTAAAATACAATCACATTTCAGTTATAATAAATTACATATGTATATACATTATTATTATTTAGAAATAAGTTCATAAATTTCAGAACAGTTAAGAAATACAGAAACTAATGATCTCTACTACTTATTATCATAAAGAAGTTTGTACTCACTTGCCTACCTCGCATGCTAAGCCTTGCCATATTTTGCACATGGAGGATGAAAAACAAAGTAACTTGGTTTTATATATGCATTTTGAAATAAAATATTGTAAGTTACTACTCTACAATATCATAAAATTCCACTGTATTTTATTCAGGCTTACTAACTAGACTATACCTGGGTCTTAAAAAAATACTGTTTTTCAAACAACATTTTCACTTCTCTCGTTTTTTCCGAGATTGGCTGAGAAAACCATGTGGGGGAAATTCTGAGCTTTTGATTGGCCATAGCAAAGGAGTTAAGGAATATTTGCCGTAGCATTTGAATTTTTGAACTGATGAACTAAAGGGAAGCCAGTTTTCAAAACACAGCACCACCCATCAACTCTTGATCTATTATCACAAAATAATGTGATTTGATCATCACTAATAACACACATTCTCAAAGTCCATAGTATGATTTTGCAGCAATGTGATGCAAATTATTTAACATCAGATTCACAATAACCAGTAAGAAATACCAGCTCTAAATAACACTGGAAGTACATAAGGATACCTACCTCATCACACCACATACATATTGTAGAACACTGTCTCTATCTGCAAGGATACCTACCTCATCACACCACATACATATTGTAGAACAGTGTCTCTATCTGTAAGGATACCTTACTCATCACACCACATACAGGTTGTAAAATACAAATAGAACCATACATAACTATGGTAAAACTGATACAAGTTCTTACTAACCTTCTGATTTAGGTTAAATTTTCACTAATGTAGACTTATTCACCCAGTGCTTCACTTATTCCCCGTATAATTTTTTCTAGCTTTTGTCTGGAATCCACATATCCATCTCCATTCTATAATCATGAAGAAAAACAAAATACCAAGAAAGTGGTACAGTTCTTTTTTTCATATAACACACATTAAAGTCAGTGAGCAGAATTAGATGGTTATGTACAGATCAGAAAGAAAACATTTAAAACTCAGCAATAGAAACAAATCTGTCAGTAACTCCAGCAGTCTGCAGAAAATTTCAGTTCACCTGATATAATACACAATTGTTTCTTTGTTTCAGAATTTTCAAGCAAAGGTTTGCAGACTGTTCCTATTTTTGAGTTAAAAGAATAGAAGGAAAGCAGGTAGTTGACATCACTTGTGTGTCCAAAATAGTGGGATCTGACCACTCATGGCACACCCAGAAACAGGATATAAACCATGAACTCTCAGGTCACACCAGTCTAACATGTTAACCACCCAGTTATCTTTGAATATGCTAAGCTAAATCATTACAGAGTGCACATAATAAGTGTAAGGTACATTAACACTACAGTACCATAACTTTTTATAATGTAACAACAGTACTTGTTACATTAAAGATTTCCTTATCTGAGAACGCATTACAGATAGATACTCACCTCTCCACAGAACTCAGAGCTGTTACCTTGTGCCTCTGCAGAAAATATTGTGTATACACTAAGCTTTAAAGAAACCCCGATTCCTCCATACAATAATGTGCACTGCACTAGCCTACGGTGTAGTCAGCATTAGACTATAGCTCTCCACCAATAGGGGTGTGACCCATCCTTCATGTGCAGTAAACCCTTTGAGCACATTGTGTATATACCAAAGGCTCCTTCACAAGGCAAAAGAGACATGCTGGAAGTGGGAGGAAGGGTAAGTGGTTCTGAGGAATTGTGAGTAATCATCTGAAATACATTTTCAGGTAAGGAAAATATTAACTTCAGAAATGTTACTCACCTTTCCACAGAAATGAGAGCTAGAATCACACTTTGAGAATATATATATATATATAGTATATATAAAGAAAATTAAAGAAATAAGCTTCTTCCTAAGAATATAGTGACAGAGAGGGAAAGTCGTGTATGGAGTGTGTCAATCCACTAGGGAGACCACACCCATCTCCTACAGAGAATACTTTTTGCCCAAGAGAAACTGTTGCATTAAGTATTATAAATATCATGCCTTTTTTTCCTGTTACAATAGTTCCTGTTACATTAAATACTATGGTACCATACCTTTCTATAATGTAACAACAGTACCTGATACATTAAATTTCTATACACTATACCTTCTTAGAATGTAGAAGCTTTCCATTTTCTAGTTCCACTTCAAACCAGCCAGTTACAGTAGGTGTTGCATAGCTAGACTAAAATGAAAAAATGTGAGCTAATAATGACAAAGAATAATCTTTATGATATTAAACTGTAACATCAACTTAAGTGAATGTCATTCACAAAACTCTACACTACAGTAGTGAACTAAATAATATTTGACTCCAGCATCTTGGGAAGTGTAGTCAATGAAAAGATGCTCCACACTAAAGAAAGCTGGTGGAAACACAAGATGTTTAGTGTAAACCAAGATCAGTCTTAGTAAAACTATCGTTACTGTATCATCTGGGTTTAGATGGTAAAAACTATTGTTACTATAGCATCTACTGAGCTGGTAAAACTATCATTACTATACGTCTAGTGAGCTAATAAAACTATCGTTACTATACATCTAGTGAGCTAATAAAACTTGTTACCATAGTATATAGTTACTGGTAAAATTGTTACCATAACATATAGTTACTGGTAAAATTGTTACCATAACATATAGTTACTGGTAAAATTGTTACCATAACATATAGTTACTGGTAAAATTGTTACCATAGCATATAGTTACTGGTAAAACTGTTGTTAGTACAGCATTTAGTGACCTGAAATTACAAAATAAAATTTTTAGATGCTCAATATAAAATGCTCTTTATTTTTTTATGATATACAGCCATATTGTGTTTTCTATTCCCTCAGCTGCTAGACAGTTCTTTACATTTTTAGTACAGAATATCAATGAAAGGAACTACAAAGTTTCTCTCATATTGGTTATTCCTAGGGATGTCCCTAAATAGAGATAATTGTAGTATGAAGAATAGTATGAATAGAGGCAGTGGTCTGTTCTAGCAGCAAATCATAGAATTGACTGAGGTGTTTTTCACCCCGTGTTGATATGAAATAGTCCTCATGTCAACATGTAGCTAGCATATATAGCCATGCTTTCCTTTACTTTTAGACAAAGATTTTGACATATTTCTTGCCAGAGTTATAGTGATTTAGTTTTAAGATTTAAAGATATTACTGAGATTATTTGTGTGGTGTACATTTCTGATGCATTTAAGTTGCAGTGTTATAAATTATGTCAGCACAGATTCATACTGTAGCTTAATAGAACTAGAGGTACACTGATTAGACAGTGTCCACAAAGCTTTCTCTCCATCTCTACTCAGCTGACATACAAAGACTTGATTAGGTGTTTAACCTTAACTTTGACTGTGTTGTTTTCAATGAAGATTAGGATTATTTGCAATGTCCAGTCTCTTCTATGTAAATGGTGAGTGAATGGTAGAGAGAATACTGTCATGATCTGTGTTTTAGTATCTGACAAATCCACCTGTGTTTTTGGTTCCTGCAGGCTACTGTGAGGGAAATCAGGGCAACGTAAGAATACCACTTTTAACTCTTTCAGCACGGGCTAAGACTGACCTCATAACCATTTTGTGCTTGTTAGAGTTTTCATTTATAACTTTTAAATTAGTAAGCAAATGTTAACAAAATTTGGCAGATTATTCATATGCAAAATATCAAATTTTATATTAAGTCTTAAGGTTTATAAAGCAAGGTTTTTCTCATGTCTTTTTTTTTCTTTTCACATGTTGCCTATCTATCATGCAAAGTAATATTCATTTTAAGATTAAAAATACTTTTATACATCAGAAAATTTTTAAATTTCACATGCAAAATCTATATAATGTCCAGATAGTTATCAAACATTTCTTAAGAAAAAAACTTTATATTTTATCTGTTATTTTCAGTAATTAATCTCTGTACAGGTTTGGTAGATTTGACCAATCTTGCAACAATCATAAAAAATTAAGAAATAAATATAAATTATGCCTCTTTCATTTTAGAATGAACACAAATTATAACATGAAAACATAAATGTTCACACTAAATAGCTAAATTTACATATAGTTATTATTTTTATTGACCTTTCTCCCGTGCCTGGCTAACAATACAGAAATTACAATGACGCAGCTCACGTGCACTCATGCTTACGTATCAAATAACATAAAACTGACCTTTGGTCTGTACAAAGTAACTTGTCTTGGTTGTGTTTTAGTGGACTAGTATTTTGTAAAATACAGTCACATTTCAATTATTATACATTATATATGTATATAGATTATTGCTATTTTGAAATACGTTCTTAGTTATTTTTCTTAAAACATAGAACAGTAACTAAGGAAGTAAAGCAAAAAATTATTTCTTCTGGTTACGACCTTTGCACTTGGTTGCTGCTTGACGTAGTTTGCTAAGCCTTTAAAAAATTTGCATGTGGAGAATATGAAACAAATTTTTTTTTAGGTTTTATATATATATACTTGAATAACTAAAAAGTCAAAAATTACTATATCAATAACATTGAATTCCACTATAATTTATCAAGCTTAGTAACTAAGAAGTATTTTAGTCTAAAAAAAAATATGAAATTTGGTTCAAAAGAAAGAATTGGTGCCAACCCTGTTAAAATGTTAAAAATAAAGCCACTAGGGGGAGATTCTGAGCTTCCGATTGGTTATTCATGTCTTATATAGAAGTATATGTATATAAAGGAGATATTTTGAAAAATGGAAAGAGGTGGGCAGGGTGCCACTGTGTTTGGTGCATTACATGAGCAATATCTTAACAAACTGAAAAGATAAGAGGCTCTTATTTTATATTCTAGCTTGTCAATATCAGTAATTTGAGTTTGTAATTCGACGAAACTATGGACTTAGTATTTTGACTTCACAAACATCTAATTTGAATCAGTGCTGCATTCAACATACCACGTGACACACAAAAATTGATGTTTATCTGTGTTTTTAATTAAGAAATTGAGTAATATATAGTACTAAAATTTGAATTATAATCTACAGTTTGATACCAAACTTATTGACATAAATTCATGAAATAGTAGTTAATAAAATTTTGAAGTTTGAGTCAACAAACAAGATGACATGGCCTTTCACCTGTGACCCATCTCAAAAAGTGTAATTGTAAGGGTTAGGATGTGTATTCTAACAACATAAATATTGTATTAAACTTTTGTTTGTGTTTTATATATGTGTACACTGCCATGTCTTTAAAGTTTTTAATGAATTTCTGAGCTAATATTTCAAGTATGATCCTTTTTTCTTGTTAATAACATGAAAACTAAATCAAGAAAGTTACTGTTATAAGCAACAGACACAGTTGTGTCACTTGGTTATTAGTGCTGTGTAAACATGATTTGTAAGAAAGTAAATTAAATTAATCAGGAGATGTATGGTTAAACTAAAGTGCTTTTTTTAATGCAGTGAGACTAAACACTTTCAAAACAACTCATCAGATGATTGGAATTACTGTATTTATTATAAATCCCAAAACCGCAATAATGTAATAATTTCCATGTTAAGGCAAAATTTCAACTTATAAAGTTAACCATTAGACTTAAGTCATATAATTGCTTATTGCTTTAACTTTTTTTTTCTATACTATTTACGAGTATAATATGTATGATCTTTTAAGCCTATACATATTAGAAGCTGGTTTTTTGAAGGCTATTATTATATGCTTGGGAATTTTTGTAATTGTCCAGTAGAGGGCAAGGAACAGGAAACAGTACAGGAGGAATGACATCAGAATATGTTAGACAAGAATTAAGAGCTATGGTAGGTGCAAAAACCCAGCAGCAGCAGGCACAGGTAATAATAAGTTTTTTCTTTGTACCATGCATTCTTACTTATGATTGTTTTTCTGTAAGAACTTCAAAATCTGAATTTTCAAACAATACTAAGGCTGTGAAATGTTTGTTTTTGTACAAGTTGGAAAAGGTTATTAATAAGTAATATTTGACATCTACAAATAGTTATTCATAATATATTTTTTATCCAACACAAATGGAAGGTATATATTGAAGCTTCTTGCATAAAAAGCTATGGAAATAATGTTTAAATTGATGTTGGCTATGTAGCATGAATGGAAATCTTGGTAAAACTGAAGTTAAGCAAAAAACATTTAGGAATTTTAAAGAAATTAGGGAAAACTAGCAAACTTAATGCTAGTCTAATGTTTAGATGTAATGCTGATTGCTTTGATTAAACTTTTTTTTTTTCACTTCCTGACAAGTTTTTGCTTGGAATATTCAGGAAAAATTAAATAAATCTTAAGTATGTAATTTTACATAACTGTTTCTTGCTCATTTTGGTCTGCTCATTTCTTCTAGCAAAAATAAGTTAGGGCTGAGATTTTTAATTTCAATAAACTATTTATCATGTTTTAAATTTTCTTTAAATTATTTATTTAGAGTTGGTTGTAGACTAGAAACCTAAATAGTTATAAAATATGGTTGTTACTCTTTGGTGCTGCTTAGAATGAGTTAAGTACATACAGAAAAATGTGGCACAGATGTTACTTTATTAACTCTTTCAGTATGGGCTCGGTTCCTGGGGCCAACCTCGTAACTAATTTGTGCTGTAACTTTTATATTAGTAAGCGAATGTTAACAAAATTTGGCATATTATCAGTAAAAATTACAATGCTTTCATATGCAAAATATAATTTTTTTATATAGTCTTAAGGTTTGTAAACCCTTTGGTGTCCAAGATGAAAAATTCCATCATTGAATTAGAAATTTAAAAAAAATAAACTTGTAGTTATTTTTCCATGTTGTTTGACTTTAAATTGAGTCTATTTGAAAAATGTCCAAAAATACTGGCTTTTTACCTTGGCTAAGTAAACGTTTGTTTAATAAATAACATCATTTGTCAATATCTAATATCACTGGTTGGTTACGAAGGGTTTAAGTAACTGTGTAACTGTAGATACAACACTTAAGGCTCCAACATTATCATACATATGCTTATAAACATGTGAATCAGTGCTGAATTATCTGGAATAATAAGTCTGGAAAAGTTTACACAGTACTGTTGTAACAGGTGACTGATAATTAAATAAATCTTTAATTGTTTCTAAATGTTAAACAGTGCAGTTGAATTGACACATTGTACAAAGTTTAGGATAAAATAGTGACTAGATTATAAGTTATTGTGTCTGAAGTCTGAAAATAGGGTTTTCTCTGGCTTTTCATATTTCTTCTCCACTTGATAAAAATTTTTTGAGAAAAATTTTGAAGTCAGTTTTAACAGTCAATATTTTGTCATTTTCTAATGTTTATTTAATTTATGAAGAAAAATAAAAATAAATTAATTTTCTTTTCTGCACAGCTACAAAGAGTTTTCCTGGAAACAAAACAACCCACTTTTGAACTAATTTTTTAAGAATCAAGAATAACTTTATTTTTGCTAAGAACCTATCATCCTTTGGGACCATTTCTTGATTTTCAAGCATTTTCCTTAGTTTGTGTATATGCTTTGGTTGAAACCTTGTTATGACACCATATCAAATGGTTTGATCACTTATCAATGAAACATAGCTTTGAAAACAACTATAAAGAAAGTTTAAAAATGATTGAATAGAATGAGAACTAAATTATCACATCATACGAGAGTAAATATATAGATTTAAGAGGAATTTTTATATAGTTTCTGTAAACATTCCTTGTGTGTGTGAGCTATGAAAGTATTTGTTAAATTATATCTGTTTGTAAGCTACAGAAATTTTCTTCACTGAGAAGATATCAGATAAGTTGAGATTAAAGTAAGCTTATACAGTTTAGAGGCAGGTTGAATGGGTAACAAAGAAACCTATATCACAAGTTTAAGTGTAACAAATATGCAATGTTTGAAGAAGGTTTTGTCATCATTATGTACACCAATAAGTAGTTTACCTAGACATGGGAATGTATATATACACAGAATGATACAAAGAAGTAATGTAACTAGAGATTTCTTAAGCCTTAATAATAGTATCTTGTTGATGTTTTGTTCTTTATTTAAAACTACAGTATTTTCACTTTTTTAATAAATATAATATAGTTTTACTGAGTTGCAATGTTTGAAACATGAGGCTTTTTAATTATGTTCACAAAATGAAGTCATATCAGATAAGTTTACTGTTTAGTGTAGGACACTGCAAAAATATCCTGATGGCTCAAATCTTTATTGAGTATTATTGTTATATTTATCCTATTCAAACAATATGCATAAATAAATTGGCTAACTGGCTACTTTTTAAATATTGCAATTGTGATATGTCTTAATTAAAAATATTATTACCTTATATTGGTGATAGTAAAACTTGTTTTTATCATTTAATTATCAGGATGTTCCACTTACAAATTTTTTCATTTGTATCAAAGAAAAAAACAACACTAATTAAGTTTGAATGAATATTTTGTTATGATCACAATTAAACGTGTTACTTCTAAGATACTATTAAAGTGAAACTACAATCAATTATTATTAATGAATGTATTTTTTTTTTTTAAGAGTCAACAACTTCACCAGTATTCTCTTAGTGGAGGAAATAACTCTGGGGTGTCAGCATCCACACCCAGTCAGCAGATATTTAACCAAGTAGAGTTGGATGCACTTGTTTTATCCCTCGATATTGGAACAGGTATTGCAGTTCAAAAGACTTTTATTACAAAATGTATTAATGCCATTTGACTTTTTTAAAGAGCCACAAACATCTTGTAGAAGTATTGCCTACCTTGGTACAAGGCAGTGAAAATATTGAATGTGTTTTGACAGTAATTTTACCATGAAGAATATTGTATGAGTCTTTGCTTCTTGTACCATAATCTTTAGTAGAATTATGATAAATCTGTTTTTGTTCCTTTATATTTAAATATAGTCTGAAGGTGTTTTTACCTTGAAGTAACTGTTTGATGAGTACCTGTGAATGAATGAACATTGCTGACATCAATTTTCTTGAAACAGTAAATTCATTTTGATACTGTGTGTTTTAAAACTAGTAATATTGATAAGAATTGTTTAATAGTACGCACATGCAGGTCATGTGCGTGAGGCAGTATCTCAACCATTTATAACATGATGAATGCTATAATGTATGAGACTATCATATCATACATAATATTATAAAGATAAAACATCGTAATATATTTTTACAACAGGAAACTGTCACAATGGGTTATCAATAAAAGATATTTCAATACAGTACTTGCTTCCCCTCACAAGATTAACTGTTCTCATTCAGTACTGCCCTCTATATGCGAACTTTTTCTTTACAAATGCCACAAGCCTTGCACTTCCCCCTTGTTGGAATTACTGTATTCCAACATGTTTCTCACAGAAATAATCTCTTCACCAATAATAGCATGTGATGCATGTGACTCCCTCTACCAAACCTTCACTTCTTGTTTCGCAGTGTTTGAGTTCATACATCTTATTTTGTGTGCTTAGTGCTTCCAGTGTGACAAACAATTTTTTTTTCACGAAGTGGTTCCTTTTTCAGTTTAAATTTTTATCTACCAGTTCATTTTTATAACTATAATTCTGCACTTGACAATTTATAAACATTTTCTTGAGTTATGAATTCTAAAGGTCTCATTACCATTTTGTGGGTCACACCAACGACCATTGGTTTTTTTCTCAGGCCTTAGGTGCAGGCAACCCAACAGTGGATCTCTCTGCTTTTGCCGATCCTTCCCAATTTCAACCTGAGGAATCACCTAGGCCTAATTCAGTCTTCACAGATTTTGTATTTCAGGTTTGTGATGTTTTATCCCTTTCCCCCTATCTCTTATTCACCTCGTTCTTGTTACATTAACCATCTTCTCAACCATTTTTGGTATTTCCTCCCTCCCTGATATTTGGGTACATACAGATCAATTTGTCTCACAATTAAATGAGGGGATCAGCATGCTGCACCCCTCGAGGATTTCTGATCAGTGCACCCTTTCTTACCATTGTGTGGACTATCTGTTTTTGGATCAGCAGTTGTTGGGTTCATTATTACTTATTTGGGGGGACAGCTCCATCTAATCTTAGTCTTGCCCATGCTTAATATTCTCACCTTAGTCTTACCCTAACTAACCTTCTACAGTATCTTTCTTCCATACATCTCTTATCAGAGGCTCTCCACAGAAATTTCTTCCCTGACCCTGGCATTACAAATGTGGTTTCTTTGTTGTTGGGACCGTATAGGTAGGGACACAGTATTGGCTTGGGTCAATTTACCCTCAAGATATCTTAGGGACTTGCGTCTTGCACCTTTTGTGAGATGTTATGTCTTCGATATAGTCCCAGAAACTATCGAGCCTTGGGTAACACCAGCCCGCCAGCACCCTTGCAACCTTTGTAGCCTGTTTGTCTTGGTCAGAGCCTCATATGCCACTTATTTATTCTTGTTTCCCATGTTTCATCCTCCCAACCTTTACTTGTTCCTGCTAATCAGTACCAATGATTACCCTGTGGGGTTTCGACTGTTGGAGTTTCTTCCTTGCTGGCATCCCATTATCGATGATCAACGAGTTATATGGGTTCTATTAGAAGAATTCGTTATCTAGTTTCTTTTCCCACCTCCTGTTTCTCCTTGCCCCATTTCCTTTCCTTCTCCTCGCAATCCCCTGACCTGCCAGCATTTGTCAGAGGTGGTTCGATATTTGCTTTTGCAGCAAGCAATTGAATCAGTCCACCATCCTTCCGGGGTTTTTTATTCTTGTTTTTTTTATTATTATTATTTTTTTTTTTTCCTAGGGTTGTGGATAATGAAAATGGATGTTTCCAATTCTTACCTCCATTTCCTGATAGCACAGCAGTCTTGACCTTCTTTTCAGTTTTTGGTTAGTTTACCAAATTTGGGCCCTCCCCCTTTGGACTTTTCTTGCTCCTTATGTGTTTTATCGCATAGTCTAGACTTGCTCGTCATAATCATACTCTGGGGATGAGATCTCATTTTACATGGACGACTGGCTCAGTCTGATCTGGAATTAGCTTTCCTACTGACCAACTCCTTTTTTTGCAGCTCGGGTGGGCTGTTGATCAGATTGGAGATGCCATTCCTTTGACCCACTCAATATCTTGTTCATTTGTGTTTTTTTTTCAACCAATATCAGCCGTGCTTTGCCTTCTCCTTTATGTTTTCATTCCATGGAACTTTTAGTTCAACATGCCCTCTTGGCTCTGTCACTTACTTCTTGCAAGGTTCTATCACTTTTGGAAATGTGGTCCTCCATGACTGTACTGGTTCCTCTTGGTCATGTCTACATGAGATCCCTGCAGTGGGCACTTCACAAGTGATGGAACCTTGCTTGGGTTTCCCTTCCTCCTTCCCTGTGAGATGATTTGAAATGGTGGCTGGACAAAGCCCATACATTGATAGTTGTACCACTTCCTCCCCTGCATCCAGATTTTCATCTTTATATGGACAGATCCCTTTAAGTATGGGAAACATGGGTCAATCACTGGTCTACAGATGAAACTGTCTTGCTGATCAGTGTTCTCAAACTTCTTGTGGTATGTTGGGCATTACGTCACTTCCTTCTTCTCACCCGTCATTGTCTGGTAATGGTTCATCCAGTCAACTCTGTGGTAGTGGCACATATCAACCACCAAAAGGGCACCTGGTCCAGCGATCTATGTTTTTTGACGTTAGTTCTATTATACTGGGCCCATGCAAATCACATTTGTCTTATCGCATGTCATGTGCCAGGTGCTTTCATTCTAGTTATGGATCATCTGTCACATGCAGAACAGATCTATCCAACGGAGTGGGCATTAGATTCTCTCGTTTTCAAGGACCTTTGCCATTGGTGGGGTTCTTCCCAATTGGATGCTTTTGCCACAGGCCTCAATACCAAGTTGCTTCTCTTTTGGTCCCCTGTGCCACATTCACAGGCCTTGGAGGTCGATGCCTTCATTCAGGATTGGTCACACAAATACCTTTATGTGTACCCTCCAATCCGATTGCTTCATCGGGTGATTTATCTTGTCCACTCCTTGTCGAGTCCTCCTGAATGTGCCCTATTGGCCAGCGCAACCTTGGTTTCTAAGATTACAACATCTGCTCCTATCACCACCTGTCCCTCTACCACTTTCTCCCTCCTTTCTTTGTCAACCTCAATCCCATATTTTACATCCCAATCTTCACGTCTGGCTTTTGTCCAGTCCTTGGCAAGACAATCCAGTTTTACACATCAAGTTGCCTCCTTATTAGCTAGTTCCTTATGACCAGCATACGTGTAAAGTCTTCCACTGTTAGTCTGCTAACAAGGGATTTTCTGTTGACAAGGCTTCTGTGGCTTGTGTGGCAGAATTTCTTACCTGGCTCTCTGACTGTAGGTCATTGGTCTCCTTGCTTTCCTGATATCAGATGGCCCTATCCTATACTTTCTGTTTTTCCCGATATCGTAGGATTTTCACTTCCTTGTTCTTATCATGTTCATATGTTCCAATGCATCCTGCCCTTTCTGATTGGAACATTAATGTGGTCCTCCATGCCCTCACTTTACCAACATTTGAACCACTTTCCTTGTGCTCCTTCTTTCATATGTCCCTTAAAACATATTTCCTTCTTCTCTTGGTCTGTGGATGTTAATGGTCTGATTTGTTTGCCATTGACATTTTGAGTATCCTTTATCACCCTACCTATCTTCTCCTTTATCCCGATCCTTCCTTTCTGCCTAAGACCTCAGCAGCTCAGGAGGTTTGTTTTTCCTTTTCTCCTATTTCCCTTCCTTCTAATCCCATCTTTACCCTAGACTGGATCCAGATAGACTTTTGTGTCCGGTCAGGACCCTTTGTTGTTATATAGCTCGTACTGCTACTCTTTGGGGTATACGCAACCGACTTTTGATCCCATGGCAATCCTCCTCACTTTGTGATTTTTCACATTCTACCCTTACGAATTGGGTCCACCTTTTAGTTCATTTGGCCTACTCTTCCCTTCTTTCTTCCTACCATACCTTGTTCCATGTTTCCTCACATCAGATCCAACATCTCGTCTTTTCCCTTGCTTCTTGTCTTCAACGCCCAATGGAGGAGGTTCTACAATTAGGCATGTGGACCACTCCCAGTATGTTCATCTCCCACTATCTTCATCATATTGCACTTTTCTTTGCTTTGGGGTTTCATCTACCACCAGTGGCCATTCTCCAGACTTCAGTGCGACTTTAACTGGTAAATTTTCTTTTTTTAATGGGCCTCTCTCCCTTTTTATCATATGGATCCCAACTCTGTCGCAAGTGGTGCCTCATCAGGTATTCTTTAACTCTAAATCCGCACTGTTAGCCATGTTGATTTGCACTCTCTTGTCCACGGCTCCACACACTTGCTGTTGAGATGGGATGTTCCACAAGATTACTTGAAGGTTAATTACCTCACGTTAATTTGATTCATAAACATGCCCATTCCGGACCATACCACCCATGGTCTGCACAGATAAAGCAGAAGGGGATTACTGCATGGCCCTGCCACACCTCAAGGGAATAACCAGGTGTGGTCTGCTTTTCAAAATAAGGTTTTTGTGGTCACCCATTGCACTGTCTCCAGTGATGACCTTCCTCTGGAATCTCTGTCACATTGTGAGCCTCCTTTCCTCAAGTGGAGTATGGGAGTCCTTACCATTTTTCCAGTTCCAAGCCACTAGGGTGGTTGACCATAGAGGCACCCTCCTGAATGCATTCCACATGGAAAAGATTATAACCATTCAGTTGAGAGTAGGGTGGTGGTGTTCTGTTGGTGTAGATGCGACGTGGCCTCCAGAGGAGTTAAGCTGTTACCCTCCTGGTTGACATGGCCTCCTGATCACATTTACACAACAAATGGAGTTGAGCCATCTCCTTACTGGCTGATGTGGCCTCCTGATACCATTTACACATCCCCTGGAGTTCAGCTGTACCTTCTGGTTGATGTGGTCTTCTGATACCTATTACACACTTACTGGAGTTCAGCTGTACCTTCTGGTTGATGTGGTCTTCTGATACCTATTACACACTTACTGGAGTTGAGCTGTTGCCTTCTTGGTTGATGTGGTCTCCTGATACTATTTACATAACCATGCGAGGTTGAGTCACCACCTTATGGGATGATGTATCTTCCCAATTCCTTTTACACAGACACAAGAGTTGAGCCATCACCTTACGGGATGACATGGCCTCCTGATACACTTTCATAAACACTGGAGTTGAGCCGTTGCAATTGCAGTTCACTCCTTTAATTGGGAGACCTAATCCTACCTTCGCATGGAAGTTGGTTCCCAGCATAGAGGTTTTGGATTAGAGTGAACTGATCAACATAAGTTCTCACACAAGTTCGGGTTGTCTATCTTCCTCCCTCAATTGCTCTGTCTGTATCCTTGGTCACAGCAGTGGTACGTGGGATTGTTCCGGTACTGTCCTTGACTATTCCTCATTCTATTCTTATGGGGATGTTATTACTATTGTATGGTACCAGCCTGTGCCACGGTTGTGGGAGTTGATTCGATGTGATAGATCAGTGGTGATCCTCATGGCATTCCCAGAAATTGGTGCGGATCTTAATACCCGATTCTTGGGTTTGAGGTGAAGATGGTATGATTCTCATCCTACCCTCATGTGGATGTCTGTACCTCGTGAGGAGGTTTTGGATGTAGTTGACTTACCGAGTGAGTTCGGTAGATGGATTCACATGCATCACATGAGCCTGTCATGCTACTATTGGTTAAAAGATAATGCATGATGATTTCATGAGAGACATGTTGGAATATAGTAATTTCAACAAGAGAGTGCAAGGCTTTGTGGCATGTGTAAAGAAAAAGTTTGCGTATAGAGTGCAGCACTGAACAAGAATAGCTAATCTTGTGAGTGAAGGTATGTACCTATCGGAAATATATTTTCAGTATAGGAAAATTATAAAGCTCATTCTCCAGTCTAACTTATCTGTTACAGCAAAGAAATACTGTAGATCTGAGTTAACTGAGATGTTTTATATATGAGGTGTTAACACTTACAGTGTTAAATATTCTATGTACCAACTTATCTTGTTTTTTACAACATGAAGTATCCCATTCTTCAACATAATATGTCTCTTGCAGCAAGAGCTGTTCTATGAACTAACTGTTCTTGTCTTGTATACTTCGGTTTGACTTGTTCTTTAAACAAAAAAGGAGTTTATTTTCCCAAATTTAATGCCTTATAAAGCTAGAGATATCCTATACCACAGGCTTTCTGACATATAAAACAGAAGATATGCTATACCTAAAGCTGTTAAGTTTTTCAGCTAGAGACATCCTATGATTTAAGCAACTTGATGTATACAATATATATAAAGCACATCAAGCTGATTTTACCCTTTTTGAAGTAGGTGATGGTTCTCCTGGATCTCCAAGACTATTTCCATCTCCATTAGGAAGTTCTGTATCTCGAGTTACCAGTCACAGCCCGAGGGTGAGACTAAAATTATTTTTTGTGTATGCATGTGTGTATATATATATTTATATTGCATGATTTCAAATAAATGTTTTAAACTATATAATATTCAGTTAATTAAAATTATATTCAACTTATGGAAATACCCTAAGGTCTGTGTTTTCACATTGTTCCAATTTCTTTTCTGCACAGAATTTAGTGTTATATTGATTTGATTATTGAAGTTCACTTTATATTTCTAAATTATGTGTTTGGCATTGGAGTTAGCTTTACATTTTGTAAGCCTGTACTCATCATTGATTAATTTTTATTTTTATTATTATGTTTAGTATGAAAGGAACTTCTGTGTTTCATTACTGAAGTTGAAATTGGTTATGTTTCATCTGATATAACTATTTCCAAGCTTATTCTGAGTTTTTCTTGAATTTCTATTCTTCCAAGGGTGAAGAACCAAAGCCCACTGATCACACAAAGAGTTTACTTCAGCAGCTCTTACAACACACACCAGAACCTTGTTAAGGACATGTACCAAATCTTTTCAACTTGAGCGTGACTTTCAGCTGGAAAAATAATGAGAGTTGCTACAAATCGCCTGAGAATGTGGTTGAACTACGGCTTAACATTTGTGTGAATAAACGTTTAGAACTATTATCAACTCACCTCAGAATTGTGGTGGAAACTTCATCCTAAAGGTCTCAATCATGGAACATAGGGGATCTTTGTTATATATGTGTTTGTTTACATTTATGTATACATACATATATGTATATGTATATTTCTGGGATAATCAACTGTAGAGTAACCATACAAAAAATAGAAGTTGACACAAACTAGGAATATTCTTCTTCTCACCTGTTTGTCTGGAGACATCATTAGTTTTTAACACACAGAAAGGAAGGAATTCTGACAATAGGAGGCATCTATTGTCCACAAGAAGAATGTATCACTTAAGACTAGCTATGTGAAGTTTCACCTAACAGTTCACCTTACAAAGACAATGAAATAAAATAATTGATAAGGTTTTTGTTGATTTGTATGTAATTCATAATTATGATTATATAAACTCCACACAATGAACAGGATCTTAGTTAGAATGTGTAATACTAAGGTTTCAGTAACAATTTTTTTAACCTATAAGAAAAAAATTTAACTTCTAAAGTCACAAGCTTGCCACATTGAGTTTTCAAAATCTGATGGTTATAAATGTAAAGATGTTTTTGATTGTTAGAGCTAAGAAGTTTGTTTTCTGTGCCTTTAGCATCTGTGTAAGTGAAACATACAGAAAAAACACATATATATATATATATATATCTCCCAAATTATATATTTTTATATCATATTAGATAAACTTTGTTGATGTATTCAAAAGGTCATTATTTTATTTGTAACGTATTTAAAAGAATCACAATGTTAATTAATTTAGATATTTAACAAAACATTTACATCATATTGTACAGGAAAATTGACTTTTTGG
>NW_013667614.1:211756-216624 GCF_000517525.1 Limulus polyphemus
AATTGACTTTTTTGGGTGATAAAAATCGAATTCTTTTAATATCTCGGTTTTAAGTATTAATTGCGTGAAGTTTTTTATTGGAAAAGTTTGAATTTAATACTAGAAATAAAAGACCTTATAACACCAAAATGTTGTTTTTATTTAAATAGACACTCAACATTTCACTTTACAGGTTCTTCAGGAGCATTCACTAAAACACAAACCAAAACTGACAGAACAGAGCTTTTTTCTTTTTTTGAAGATTTGTTGTGTCAGTTTTGGTTTGTGTTTTAGTGCATGCTCCTGAAAAACCTGTAAAGTGAAATGTTGAGTGTTTAATTAAATAAAAACATTTTGGTGTTATAATTAATATGTTTTCTATACACTAATATGCACTACAGAAATTGAATAATGAAAATTTGAATTTAGTTGGACCCTACTGATTGGAATTTAAACTAGGATTTAGTAGATTCCTGGTGAAAAGTAAACATAAGATAATAGTAAAATCTATGCCTAGTATAATAGATTTATTATTTATAGATGAATTTAATATTGATTATTCTCTTTGTCTGAATAGCTGTGCCATGCTATCATTAACATGGCAGTTGTATTAAACTTGATATAAACTCGTACCTAAACTTTTGTTAGCATTGAAAGTGGAAGATTATTGTCATTATCTGTAAAGGGTGGCACTTGTAAGTCAATCTGACACAACAGTTATACAGAGAGTACTTTAAAATAATTTGTTATAGGCATAGTAAAAAGGTAAATGTTATAGTTGTTTTCTCAGAAATATATCCAATACTTTTATAGCTATTCAAGAAATAAAAAAAAAATATTTTGCTAAAGTTTATTGAGTCAAGAACGGATTTTCTAAACCACATGAATTACCATTAATCTTTTGGCAAATTGTCTAAAAAGGTTTAATTATTATGAACGTATTTGGTATTGTTTTTATTTATAAGACTGATTACAAAAAAATCAGCAGTTGAAAATGAAAAATTTCCAGGATAAGCGAGCAGTGACAGAACTGTCTTAAAGTTGTTCCAACTGCTTGTCAGAATTCAACTTGTTTGAAAGTCCGCTGTGTAAAACTGATGAAGTAGTCAGAAAAGAATCAAAATATCTTTAGTTTTTGAAAAGAAAAATGAAGTAAATAAAGATTGCAATTAAAATTGATTTGATTTATCTCTTTCTTAAAAGATGTAAGCAGATAATTATTGTGCATAAGAAATAGCAAAAATGAATTTGTAAGTTACATGTTTGTAATTCCTAATCATTACTTGGATTGGTTAAAAGTTTTTATACAGCTTCATTAGAACTTGTGTTTTATTGTGAGATGTTTTGGTCAACTTTTGAATTTTGCAATTTGTTTATGAAAATTGGAAATTAGTATGTCATTTGCACAACAGTTTAATACAAGTATGTTTCAGCTATTACATAATAGCTTTTGAAAAATATTATTAACGTTTTTCCCCTCTTTTATTAGATTAGCTGTTATCATTAATATAGTCTATGTTGTCAAAAATTATGTAGATGAATGTCATATTTTGTTTTTCAGATTTTGTGCTGCATACTGGAGGGGTTTAAACACCTTGACAATAAAGTTAGGAAAAAAACGACCTTTATTCTCCAGATAATAATACTAATAATAAAACTTTTTATTTATCTAGCATTTCTCCATCAGTACTAGTAGTACAAAAATTGTTCTTGTACTACTATTACTAGCCATGATGGAAAAATGCTGGTTGAAATTAAATTTTTTTATCATTATCTGGGGAATAAAGGTAATTTTTCTAACTTTGTAGAGTGCATGATGTGGGAATTTTTGCTCTACATCCAGTAATATTGTGGTCTAAATGTGACACCGCTTAGTGTTATGGTAGTTATCTAAAGCTGCCCTAAAACTATTTCTCCAAACATTGAAATCCATTCTCTCTTAACATCTCAGAATTCTTACAATAGTTTCTATTCATGTTATTGAGCTTAAATGTACCTTACCTAAAAGAGGGGGGGAGCTTATATTTTGTTTAGTGAAAACTGATTTCAGTTTGATGGTCAGACTTTTGTTGTGGTGGTGCCATCTATAAGTTAATTGAGCTACAAAAGAGTGATATGTCATTCTCAATGATAAATGGGTATGTGGCTATTTGAGTTGGCTTTGTCATTTATGAATCAAAGCATTTGTAATATTATGTTGTCACATAAATTAATTGTAACCTTGTATAGAGTTCTTCTGTGTGTTAAGTTCCGAGATTCTCTTCAGCTTCTTCTTTATACATAGTTTAATATATATATGATATAAAAATGCTAAAAATTTTAGTGGCACGAAAAATAGACTTCATGATTCTTGATGGCACTTATTGTTTAATTTTTCAGTTTAGCGAATGTAATTTAAATATGAACTAACCCTAAGTTCCATAACTATTCTAACTGTAAGTATTGTTCAGAGCTTACTGTAAAGGTTAACAGTTTGATACCACTATAATTCTTTCTTGTTTCTCTGTGCATGTACCTGACTGCTTAGTGTTTTACAGGAAGGATTCTGTTGCCTTGTTAAGTGCTGATAACGATTATAAAATATTAGTTTCATACTCTTAATCTTACTCCCAAATTCTCAAGAGAAGTACTATAAACAAAATTCCATCCCTTGTATGAAGGGCCTTATAAATACGTGGAGTCGTACTCTACTGGCATCGGAAAATTCATATTTTTATATACATATAATTAAATGTATATAAAATTTCATGTAACTCTTGAAATAGAGGGCTGATTGTGCTGATAGAATAGCTCATTCAGTCTTAAAGCTATGGATTGTTATTTTGATATTTTTTGTCAGAGAACGAAGCCCGGTCTTGCTATGTACAGGCAAAAACCGAAAACTTACTTTTGCAGACTACTGAAGATAGTAGCAGTGCCGATTTATAGGGATCATTGTTGCTGTTAATCATTAAGAATTGTTTATTTGAAATGATTTCCATATTGTTATTGTAAATTTTGACAAGGCTACACCATACATTGTATCAACGCCAGTTGTTGAGAAAAAAAATTGTATACTGAAGGAATGATACAGGTAACTGAAAGAGGGTTGTGTTTCTTGTAATACGTAACTTGATTTAGTAACGAGTTCCTTGTTGTGTTAATTTCTAATGTATACATCTTACAGTTTTCTTCTCTGAATAAAATATTGAGTTGTAAACTGTTTTTATTATTCTGTGAAGTTAAATTGTTCTTAATGTTGCATCTTTCATTTTATGATGTACTTCAAAATATCTTCAACTATTAGCGCCTTCACATGGTTTATGGTTTAGTGTTGGGCTGAAAGGAAGTCGTCACACACACAATATCTGAGATACACCAGCAAATTTCTTTCACTAAAAATTGTAATTTAATAAATATGGTCTTTTAAGACATCTACTTCAACTATTCTGGACTAAATCCAGTAAAGATGACCATTTAGGACAGCCACCTCAACTATTCTGGACTAAATCAAATAAATGTTATACTTTGTGTTGCTACTTTAACTGTTCTGAACTTAATCCAGTAAATGTGATCCATTAGGACGACTGTTTCAACTATTCTGAACTAAATGCAGTAAATGTGACTATTCAGGACAGCTATTTCAAACATTTATTATATTTGTCATAAGACATTATGTTAGGCTTATTATATTCTTAATAATACATTCCTAATATAGTCCCTTATGGAATTTAAAAAAAAAATAGAATGGTGTATTATTATACACTCATCTAATTTTAAAAACTGTAAGGGAATAAATTACGAATGTAGTGTTAAAGATTATAATAGGCCTAACATAATGTCTTATGACAAATATATTTGATTACATCATGCTTTGCCTGCTTCTAAAACGTGTTCACACCATAACAATTATTCTTATTTCAACTTTTCTGTGCTAAATCCAGCAGGTGTGATCCTATAGGGCAGCTACTTTAAGTATTCTAAAGTAAGTCCAGTAAATGTTATGCTTTAGGAAACTACTTCCATTATTATGGACTAAATCTACTAAATGTTAAGCTCTAGGATGCTACTTCAACTAACATGGACTAAGTACAGTAAATGTGAATATTTAGGAATCTACTTCAACTATTCAGGACTATATTAAGTAAATGTGATGATTTAGAACTGGTACTTTAACTATTGTCTCCTGGGGGTAAGTCTTCAGATTTACAACGCTAAAATCAGGGGTTCGGTGTCCCTCGGTAGACATAGCAGATATCCTGTTGTGGCTTTGCTATAAGTAAACACACACACACACAATAATTATTCAGGACTAAATTTAGTAAGTGTGATCCTTTAGAACAGCTACTTCAACTATATTGTACTAATAAATTAAGTAAATGCTATCCTTCAGGACTGTTATTTCAACCATTCTTGGCTGGATGCAGTAAATGTGATCCTTTAGGACAGCTGCTTCAATTATTATAGACAAATTACAGTACTTGTCGAAAACTTAGCACCACTGTTCAGTTTATTATTGATTAAGAGCAAGACTGGTATTGACCACTGCTGTAATTATATGACGTTCCTTATCTTCGTTAAATATAGTTGTATCTCCACTTCCTATTTTTAGTTTGTAAATACAAGAGTTCGCCAGTATTTGGTTGTTAATACAGAAATGACAGTCAATATCTTGATTTACTACAGCTTGGTGTTCAGTATATTTTACTTCTGCTTCACTAAAAAGCACGTTTTCTGAACTTTGCTATTGTTATTACATCCGTCACTCTGTTGCATTAACTTTATAGACAACTAATGTAAATAAACCAATAGCTTCACTATTTTATAGTAGTTTAATGAAGTTTTTGATTTTCCTTTGCAGTTTGTTTGTAATTAAGCACAAAGCTACACAATGGACTATCTGTGCTCTG
>NW_013667615.1:0-997 GCF_000517525.1 Limulus polyphemus
AGGGTAGTCTGGTATATAAGAGAGGGTGACAACGTGACGGGACAATAATGTGTGTGTAGACAGTGAGTAATTGATCTGCAGTCAGAGAGTATTATTAAGCACGTTCGTTGTTATAGCGTTTGTTTTAGCGCGATTGTTGAAATTAAGTGTATTGTAAAGTTATATTCGGAAAGAATAAACCAGTTTTATTAAGTAAGGACTTGTGTCGCTAAAGTTTCGTCGGAACGAAGTTACGGAAAATCAATTAACAGACGGAGACGTAACAATATATATATATTGCCTTACCGTTATCGGTCCAGGTTGTCAACTTATTGTCATAACGAATAATGTCTGTGGTAATAGTATTCAAATGTGTTGGGGATATCCCATCTATTAGACAAAATCCAAATGCCCTCATGGAAAATCATAAAAAATCAAATAAGGGTACGAAGTTGAGTGCTTACACCCACAACTTCTACTGCTTTTCATTGTCTATAGCCAGTTGTGGGAAGGCAGATACCATTAAATTTCTTAAAGTAGAAATGAATTGAAGCCATCCTAATATTTCTACTAATTAAACTCCCAGCCTCCATTCTTAAAAAGATATTAAATAGAACTATAAAATATTGAACAGAACTAAATAGAACTATAAAATATTGTATAGAATTAATAGAACTATAAAATATTAAATAGAACTATAAAATATTGAATAGAACTATGAAATATTGAATAGAATTAATAGAACTATAAAATATTAAATAGAACTATAAAATATTGAATAGAACTAAAAAGAACTATAGAATAATGAATAGACCTAAACAGAACTATAAAATATTGAATAAAATTAATTGAACTATAAAATATTGAATAGAATCAATAGAACTATAAAATATTGAATAGAATTAATAGAACTATAAAATATTAAAGAGAACTATAAAATATTGAATAGAACTATAAAATATTGAATAGAACTATAAAATATTGAATAGAACTAAGTAGAACTATAAAGTATTGAATA
>NW_013667615.1:1318-3819 GCF_000517525.1 Limulus polyphemus
TAGAACTATAAAATATTGAATAGAACTATAAAATATTGAATAGAACTATAAAATATTGAATAGAACTAAACAAAACTGTCAAGTATTGAATAGGACTAAATAGAACTATAAAATATTGAATAGAATTAATAGAACTATAAAATATTGAATAGAACTAAACAAAACTGTCAAGTATTGAATAGGACTAAATAGAACTATAAAATATTGAATAGAATTAATAGAACTATAAAATATTGAATAGAACTAAGTAGAACTATAAAATATTGAATAGAGCTAAATAGAACTATAAAAATTGAATAAAACTAAAAAGAACTATAGAATAATGAATAGAACTAAACAAAACTATCAAATATTAAATAGAACTAACTAGAACTAGAATATATTAAATAGGACTATAAAACATTGAATAGAACTATAAAATATTAAATAGAAATAAATAGAACTAGAATATATATAGTTCTTACTCTCAACCTCTTCCCTTTTTTCCTGAAAAGAATCAATTAAGAACCTTAAACATGTCTCGATATAAATTAGATATTTCTTTCAATGTCTTTAAAAATAAATTGAAATACATTCAAAAACAATTCGTTATTACCCTGATTGATAAAGCTGGTTGTAATTTTGGTTTTGTATGTAAAAAATTATATGTAAAAATTTTACTTAATGAAATTAATAATACAAATACTTTTTACTAAAAGTGCTTTAAAGAAAAATATCGTTATTACTAATTTAAACAAAGGTTATTAAAAAATGGAATATCCATAGAGATTATTCTTTTACGAATTTACCATTTTTATATGCTATTCCAAAATTGCATAAAAATCCTGTGAAGTTCAGATTTATTACTAATTCTTTAAATACAGTCATTAAATCTGTTTCTATAGTAATTAACAATATTCTAGATGTCTTGTTTGAAAAAATATAAACACAGAATAATTATTTTCGGATTATTAAAAATAACATTCCAGTTTTGGAATAATTAAATAATTTAAAATCTTCAAAAACTGCCAGTTCTATTTTTTACAGATGACTTTACTACATTGTATAGTAAAATAGACCTAAAAGATTTAATCAGGGTTTTCAATGATTTGTTTGATAACTTTATAAATAATGAAATAACTATACCAAAATATAAAATTACTAGAAGTCAATGTACCAATATACTCCATTTCTGTATTTATAAAAGTTATATTGTTTTTAACGAACAAGTATATAAGCAAACAATGGGTATTCCAATGGGAATGAACTTCTCTTCAAATATGGCCAACTTGTATCTGTTCTTTTATGAAAACTCATTTATGAAGCAGACTTCCTAACTTATACATTTACATTTTCGTTACATAGATGGTTAGATATCTATAAATAATATGAATTTTACACCAAACTTAATATATCCAACAGACCATACAATAGAAAGAAGTAATAATAATAATGAGGTCCATGCTAATTATTTAGATTTGGACATTACTTTTACAGAAGGTACAGTGCGATTGACTATTTTTAATAAAAGAAGATAATTTAATGTTCCCATTCTTGGTCTTCCCACACCTGAGAGTGTTATTCCCTGTATCATATTAAAAGGTATTATTATATCTCAACTAAAACGGTTCTTAATAGTCTGCAATAACTATCAATTTTAATGGATAATGTCCTATTATTGAAATATAAACTGAAAGATAACAGCTATAAAGACAGGCAATTAAAGAAATACCTTACTTTATTTTTTAATAAATACAAAGATATATTTTCGGAACTAAACTATCGATTAAGAAAAATATCTTATAAAAATATATAAAATAAAGAGGGAGTTAATTACTTTAACTTATAAGTAGCTAATATCAATTTTTTCAAGTAATTTTATTCAGTATAACCAGGACGAAAAGACTAACTTCGAGTAGCTGGGCTTTTTTCGGCGTTTCCGTGTTATACTTGAATAAATTTTCAGGAGAAAGGGAGGAGGTTGGGAGTAAGAACTATATAAGAACTTTTAAGATAGGATGTATAGTTCTATTTAATATCATATAGTTCTATTTAATATCTTATAGTTCTATTTAGTTCTATTCAATATTTTATAGTTCTATTTAATATCATATAATTCTATTTAATTCTATTCAATATTTTATAGTTCTATTTAATATCTTATAGTTCTATTTAGTTCTACTCAATATTTTATAGTTCCATTTAATATATTTTGTAAGAATGGAGGCTGGGAGTTTAATTAATAGAAATATTAGGATGGCTTCATTTCAATTCATTTCTACTTTAAGAAATTTAATGGTATCTGCCTTCCCACAACTGGCTATAGACAATGAAAGGCAGTAGAAGTTGTGGGTGAAAGCACTCAACTTCCTAACATTATTTGATTTTTTATGATTTTCCATGACGCCTCACTATATTGACATCGGCGTTTGGATTTTGTCTGATAGGTGGGATATCTCCAACGCATTTGGGTGCTATTACCACAGACATTATCTGTTATGACAATAAGTTGACAACCTGGA
>NW_013667615.1:4819-11629 GCF_000517525.1 Limulus polyphemus
TATTTTCAATAAGCAATCCTGAAAAATATTTGGGGTGCTTAACTTTTTTCCAGGTGTATATATATATATATATGAATTCATAATTTATACTAAAAAGTAATGCAAACAATTTGTTTTCAAACATTCTTAACATACGTTTCTGACCGTGTACATTACTGCTCTTCGTCCTCGAAGTATTTTCACTACCTGCCGATGTGTCATCCGAAGACTGCTGCTTTTGTAAGATAATTAGCAATCCATTCTAATAAGAAACAAGTAATAACTAATACAATTAGGAATATATCGGACGTGTCCTAATTACATTTTGCTATTCCATTAAAACCTATCTGCAATTGTACAAAAAACAAAATTAAAAAATGCTCTGAATCATTGAATTATGTTATAGTTCCATGTTTTCTATTATTACCTACACTAAACTGTAAAACATATAAAAAATCAAGCAAGGAAGAAGCTTCTCCCTCCTGTTACTGTTTTGTATGTGGAACAATCCCTGTTGAAAGCTTATAGCTGAGACTGGAAATGGACTTGAAATTTACAACCTGGAGGACATTTTATGTGCACATGGGTTAAACGACTAAGTCAGATACCTCAAAGGTTCAGATATAGTAAGTTATAGTTATGACCTATTGACCAGGGAGAGAGAGCAGTCAGCTAGAAGAAATTGTTAAAAGGATTTTGTCCGGCTCTTTGAGCTGAATAATGTAATTAACTGTCACTTTTAATAAAAAAAAATAAAAAAAGCCCACAGCCACGGGCGCAATTACTTATCTTACTGGTTGGATCAAATCCACCAGTCCCCCTGAATTAATCTTTTAGAGCTCTCATAGTAATTAAGTATGATTAAGAGCTCCCATGTAATTTTGTTCCAGGCGTTCCATAAGGTGTTGTAGCGCTACTGCTTACAGCTGAATATGTGAAGCATAATTAGTGAAATTGCGGCCGAGCTAGCTAGCCACAATAGAATGGCTTGCCATGTAGCCTAAATATTGGTTTGTAAAAATACAAACTTTTATATGGAACTTTAGTTTGTTTTTATAATGAAAAAATAGTTCTGAAAATAATTCGTGTAGCTGTTCTAAATGTGTTTTATATAATGTTTACGTGCTCTGGTTTATAAAACAGTAGTAATTCGGAATAGATAGTTGAAAATCCCAACTATAAGGCACCCACACTTGAAAGTGCAGAGCATACATAGTGGTATCACGGCACAACCCTCGACCTTCTGATATGCAGGTCAGCATGCTAACCACTAGACTCAAGTACTTACCTTCAACAGCCGAAAGAGCAGAAGATTGAGTCCAGTCATCACCCATGACGTAATTTCAAAATACCTGACCATGAGGTTGCTAATGGCATACATATTCACATGTTCTTCTAAACATCCATAACTGTCATGATTGCAACTGTCACATTCCGGGTTGTGGACAGTAAAAGACCGAATTAATTCTACAAACCCATCACTCCTGTAATTGTTGTTAAAAAATGTAAACATTCAAAACACTTAAATAATACAACATAATTATACGTTTGTTTATCATTAAGTATAAATCTGCAGAAAAGGCTCGCTGTGATTTACCAATCATAGGGTTTACTATTGAGACAATAAAAAAGCATAATCGTATAAATACACTGGGGTACAGGATGATACTATTTTCTGTCTACTCTTTTACCTAATATGTTTTTCTTTTTTAATTTCTGCATGTTCTTTCAATTCATTTGGAATATGGTAAGTCATTCAAGTAAATACACCTTAACTTTGTTTCTTTCTAGCTCTATCCAAAATCCCTCGTGTGCTAATTGGCAGTTAAGCAAGTTTCTTACAAGGAAGTTCACACATGGCATCCAAGAATAAAAAATGTTTTTTTGATTCTGTCAGTGAGTCGAGTCATTACCTGATTCGTATATCTCGACGACAAGTAGATGGAGATGATATGCAGAAAAGTGTTTGATATGCAAACCAGTTATTGTATTTTGTATTTTAACTTTCCTAACTATTGTATCTTTATTTATTTATTTTTACATTTTACCTTCCGGTTTATGTTTATTTTAACTTTGTTGTAGTTTAACTTATGGGGGACAAACTCCGAACTGGTAAGAGAAAGCTTTCGAAAGTTTCATTTTTTTACTTTCTCTCTCTCTCGCCAGTCCAAAACACCCACCACAGAACCATTTGCCCCTGTTTTGTTTTGTCTTGTAACAACAACTGTTGCTATTATTTTATTGTGTAAATAAAGATTTTTATTGTGCATTCAACTCTTTCTTCACGACGAACTTAGTTAGGGATCAGATAAATAAATACATACACTCTGTTACACTGGATCCTTCGAACCTCCAGTTATTGGGCCCTAACTGAGTACTCTGAAAGAAATATGCAAGCAGGAAAACACCACAACATGAACAGCTTGGTGTTCCTATGGAGTTCAAATGCAACTAACAGTAAGGCTTACCTTGCAAAGCTACACAAAGAGCTATCTGTACATAACTCTAATGTTGAATTTCTATAACTAGTCAACAGCCGCTTTAACCAACTCTTCGGCTACTATTGTCAGTCCCAATAACGGAACTTTACTGTTACACTTGTACCGCACCCACGCTCTTTAAGAACGTAGCTCTCCCTAATGTTGAACTTATACAACTAGTCAACAGCCTCTTTAGCCAACTCTTCAGCTACTACTGCCATTCCCAATAATGGGACTTGACTGTAACACTTGTACCGCACTCCCGGTCCTAAAGTGTGGAGCGTGTTTTTGCGCCAACGAGTCGTGAACCATAAACCCGAACAATCCGAGCACGCTAACCAGAAGGCCACGTTAGGTCCACGAACCGTAAAGGCAGAGAAGTGCCATTAATATAATATATATGCTATCACTGTATAGAATAGTTGACTCTTCAGCGTACGTTACTTTAGTGTTAAGATTTTGTTTTTAACGCAGAGGAAATTCGCACTACATACTTCCACTATTTTCCGCTAGTTTAGTAGTCATTATTGCATAATATGTTTGAACATGTTACTGAAAGTCATCAAATATATTTACAAAAACGTATAGGCAGAAAGATGGAACATAGCCCTGTTATACCACGATCTACCCCTTACCTGAGATCAATAGATTTGTTTTTACATGTGAAAGGTATTGGGCTCTTTCTGTGCTCATTTTGTACTTTTGTCAGCTTCCATACGAAGACCAGACAGTATATCTTAAAGGTAACTGTGGCAAGAATTACTCCATTTATCAAATACTGAAAACTGAGAATTCGTTGCTTGACTTTCTCTAAATTTCTAGTGCGGAGGGGAATGTTTAATTTCGAGTATGTCAAAGTTAATGCCAATATTATACGCAAGCTCAACAATACAAGTGTTGTTTCAAGAAACTGCGAATTTTCCATCGTTTCGGTATAATAAATCATTTTGTTCATAATAAATACCACAGTAAACAACTATATGGATCAAAATACTCTGCCGCAAACAAATGTCGCTATGATCGACTAGTAGCCCGATTTAAAACAAACGTATTTGTTACTAAGGCCTTACATTGAACCAAGATTGTTGTATCACGTGATATCATGTCAGGATATGTATATGTATTGTTGTACTGTGTTTCATTCTGGCTGGAATTTTGAGTGATTTTACTACAGATACCTAACCCTTCATAAAGCCGTGAATCTAAAAGTCGGGTACAGTATGATATTTATTTATCTGGAGTTTGTGGTCGTTTTTATTTTAATAATGATTTCTAATCTTCGGTGTGCACTTAGAAATTTAAGTTTAAGTAACCGTTTTTATAATATCTGACAAATAATTGTTGTGTTATTGGCCTAGCGTTCTGTCTTAACAATGTTCGTTATCGTGAATAAACGAAACGACTGTAACTTAAAGATAATCTTTTAGTTTTTATTTTGAATAAATAAAAAACTTCAAAAGTTCTCCACAGTTCACAACCGCTACAGTTATTGAAATTACGTGTACTGCACTCCAATCAGTATTGCATAATTTAAGAAAAATGTATGTTCTTTTTATTACAGCATGAGTATAATAAGTTATAAATAATATCGCAGCCCACCGATGAAGGTGCATAACCAAAACGTCAGATAAAAAGATAATTGACTCTCCGATGTTTGGTTTGTTCGGTGGGTAGCGGTAAATTTAAAACTTGTTATAACCGTACTATAGAATTAAGTCCGTTTAGTTTATTCGTGTATAAGAAAATAAATATACATGTATGCAAATTGTCTTTTCATTTTTTAACTTTAAAATGATTTATGTCCTTTCGAATTAACCATAAAAATTTCTTAAAAGCGCAATCTTCTCTTTTTTACATAGGGCACTTGGTGTAAAAAAAGTATACCTCATAATAATGTTACGTCTCCATTTGTTAATTGATTCTTTTCCGTAACTTCGTTCCAACGAAACTTTAACGACACAAGTCTTTACTTAATAAAACTGGTTTATTCTTTCCGAATATAACTCTGCGATACACTTAATCTCAATACTCGCGCTAAAACAACACTGTAACGAACGAACGTTAACTTCAACAATACCGTGTGACTGCAGTTCAATTACTCACTATCTCCACACACATTACCTTCCCCTCTTTTATATACCAGCGTACCCTATTTCTAGTAATTACTAGACCATTCGCCAAGATACGGGATAGTTCTAGAAACAAGAGAGCGTGAGAATTGTCATGTGATCTCGATGACGCAACAATATGTTTGAAGGAAGGAAATTGTGAGAAGGATAATTTTTATTGCTTAATTGTTAGGGTTGGGAGTGAATGTGGGTTCACTTGTCATTCAGGATGCGTGAGTATGACGTAACTTTGATGTGAAAAATTAGTAATACGTATAAATGTCTTGGAATTTTGAAGGATGTTACTCGCGACAAAATATCCAGCTATACGTTGTCTGGAAGAAAGTTTTGGAAAATGTCAAACTTGTATTCATTTACTATTGTAAAGGGTAGGGGACTTTGAGAATTCTCTAGACTACCGTAATGTGTCGGTATCAAGCCAAATTTTTCCTGAAAATTTGGGAATATGTCTAAACAACGCATCTTGATAGGTTTTCTATGCTAAATACGCAGCTGACCATTTTGAGACAGAGAGAGAGAGAAAAAAAAGACAAGTTTACTACTGCTTGATTTATAGGGGAGGCTGAATGCCGGCTGTTCTGTTGTCAAGAAGGTGTTTTTAGTGAGTAAAATGTCATACGAGAAATTATTAAGGAAGACGTTTTGGAGGGAAATTTTCCTACTGACATTGTAGGTACGGGATAGATAAAATATTTAAATAAATATATAAAGGAGGAACAAAAATTTTCTTACTGTATTTATGAAAGATATTCTAAGAGGCAAATTTAACTTATATATTCACTTACTCAACCACACACTAAAATTTAAAAAATATTAGACATAATGATGGTTTTTTCTTGTTCTATTAAATGGAGATCTGGCTGCAGATTTGATATTGTTAAACAACTTGCAATATTTAATATGTTTTATACTATTGCAACACAGTTCGTTTCTTTTCTCGAAATGGTGGAAAATTCTACAGTAAAACAAGTATTCAAAGCTTATGAAACTTTATTTTGAGAAATACAATTTTATTAGCTAAATGTAGTAATTATCAAAGGTGTCTCTGTTTTTGAAAGTTCGGCTGACTTTACTGTAGGGTTTTAGATTTATTTATGAAGGTTAATAGTTTTATAATAAAGATATTACATCAAAATATTATCAGGATTTTGGTATACAGTGGAATAAGTTTTTAACATAACCTTCTCTAAAACAAATAATTACAATCGCTTATAAACATCCAGACAGTACTTCACTAGATTCTATTTTTCATAGTTAAATAACTATAAACTTCACAACTCTTACCGTAATATCACTACCATAAACACGCATTACCACGTCCGCAATCGTTACCAAATTACTGCGAAATACCATCTACCAGTCCTTTTAAAACACAGAGCATTGATATATGCAGATAACGATGGCGTACTTCGTCTTACACGTTCTACACATAAATACAAAATACTTCCTTATTCTAAACATAAACATATGTTAAACTTTACAATTTGTGCTTCACTCGAGATTCTACTTGCCTATGAATAATGCACAATAAAGCTTTGAGTGTTGTTTCTTTTTTAGGGCATATTTACAAGTGAATTGCAGTATTATGTTAAGAGTCTTTGTTGATACATTATACTTTAGGGGTGTAAGCTTCGTGAATGTGCTTCTTCTTATTATTATTATTCTAATTGTTTAAATAACATTTCATCATCTTTACTTCTTTATAAATAGTTAAATTTTTCTCGAAATCTTGATTTGTACGAGTAGAATATCTGATCTTATTTTCGGTAGTTTTGAATGTTATCAAATAATATGAATTATTCAATTACAAAGTTCATATAAATCACTCATTTCATATTATTAACATTGCAACTAAGTCGCAGTGAAGGTTTATTATTTTAGACCTACACATCAAATAATATTTAGTTATTTCAACTACGATATGAAAAATTCCATCTTACCTTTTTTCACCCACTACGATACTTTATACTTCATAATGGAATGTGGGTTTTGTATTGTTGCGTCAGCGAGGTCACGTGACTAGTGTCACGCCACGTTTCTAGAACTATCTTGTTCCTTCATGAATGCCCTAGCATTTACTAGATATATGTTTGTGTGGTATGTGTGTATATATATATATATATATATATATATATATATATATATATATATATAAGACGCTCACAACGTGGCAACTATGTGTGTGTAGGTAGTTAGTAATTGATCTGCAGTGAGAAAGTATT
>NW_013667615.1:12629-15382 GCF_000517525.1 Limulus polyphemus
GCGTGAGAATTACATGATCTCGATGACGCAACAATAATGTAAGTAAAGTAATAATAACTTAATAAATAAAAAATAGAAATAGTTTGCTGTTAACCGATTGTATTTCTATTTCTGGGGTTCGAAATTTAGGACGGCGTTGCGCTTCCTCACCTGAGCACTGAAAAACGTAATGCGACAAAAACTCCATAAGTGGAGGGAGGAGAGACAGTGAGAAACCTCCTCTAGCGTCAAATATGATAAAATGTTTATTTGTTTGTTGAATTTTCGCGCAAAGCTATTCGACGGCTACCTGTATCATTCGTTCCTTATTTTGAAATACCAGGGAAGGCAGCTAGTCAACACCATCCACAGTCAAATCTTGTCAGACCCACTATTGGGATTTGACCACTGTTACGTTTCTGATCGTTTGTTAATTTCCGGTATAAATTATTCCCGAGGAACTTCAGCGATACAAGTCCTTTCTTAAATAAAACTAGTTTATTCTTTCTCGATACAACTTTGCAATGTCAAGATTTTCCACAGCCACTTTAACTTAAACACACGCTATAATTCACAACGATTCACACACTTTACTTTTGGCTTGACTCGATTATCTCCGTTATCAATTTATCTGCAGGCTTATATACAAAAATAGAGGGCGTCTGGCAAACACTGGAGTTGCCAGGAACAGTTATGATCCCTCTAGAAACTCATGACGTGTTACCAGAGTCACGTGATTTCCGCTGTCGTAACACCACCATTCATATAACACAACTACACCGCCATAGTGCGGAGTTTGATCCTTATTCACATATTTTTTCGAGGGTAAAAGTCCGCGAACTACTGAACTGCAGTTTCACAGACTGGCACTTTAACTCCTGGGCCGCAATCGGCTCAACAATAAATTTACACATTTGGTGTTCTTATTGCACACACGTATGCAAGTGGGGGGGGGGGGGGGAGGTCGGTTGAACTCCTTATTTTTGTGATGTATAACAGTTATGCTTGTATAGTTATAGCGCAGCTGCTTGTGGTATTTAACGTTTTCTGCATTCTTCCGATGAAGCATTGACATTTTTGGCTTGAAATATTCCCATGCAATAGCTTCTGTTGACACTGTAATTGGACTTCCGAAGCCGTATTGCTACTGTCAGGTTTTGTAGGCCGAATTCTTTACAGAAGCTAATATACTATTGTTCTACAGAATTGTTTAAACTAGTAATATAATTTAACAACTAATATCTACTCTGCACATAGATAGTACAGTATTTTACTGTAATAAAACATATATATCTATGGTAATTCATGTCTAGCTCCCCATGCAGTGTTACAAGAGAATGATGATTTGTTGACTTTTAATTGGATGTTTGTGGATTTAATGTGAACAGCCATGCAATTGTTTAAGCTATATTTCATGCAAAATTGCTTCCAGATTTAATCTCATAGCACTTATTTTTTACAAATTTTCTGGGGGTGGGAGAGGAAATGCCTCCAGATCTCTGTAGTATTAGTAGGCTTTGCGTGTTGATTGTGCTTCGCACAATATGTATTGGCTTTTGATCTCACAAATTAGAACCCACCCCTTCAAATATTCTTCGTAAGGGCCTGTATTGGTGGATTATTTATTTGTTTGCTTGCTTTTTATATCAAAGTTCGTACTAAATACGTTCTATGACACCGAGTTAAAAAGAGTTTATATTATTATTTAGTGTTATGTAAGTGTAAATTTGTCATATGTTTCTATGGTGTTCATAATATATGGTAGACTAGGTCGCTAATTATGAAAATGAATAGACTAATTAGAAATTCTGATTATTTTTCATAATCATTAATTTTTTATTTCACAATTTTATTGAATTGACATTTGAATTTAACAATCTGCTAGAGAATCTAATTAATGTTTTATCAAAGCTACAAACAAGCTTGTCATGTATGTATTGGTTGTTTTTAGAAACAACTTACAAAAACACAAAATACAACTTACTGAAGCTATTCTTCTTCTCTATTTTTTAACTAAAACAACTATTATTTAATGACGAAAATTTTCTAACGTGAGTAAAATAGGTGTGATTTAAATCGTACGTGAATTTCACTTACAAATTTTCTAACAGGTTTAAGCTCAAAGAACAAATATATTTAAACAGCATCCAAAGAATCACTTTTAATCTTAGCACGATACTCCTTTGTAAAACTAGCTCATTCAGCCAAATTAAAATTTGATACAGATATAAATATTATACAAGAAATAGGCTTCTAAATTAAATATAAATAAAACAAAAAACAACTGACGAACTGCATAGGATGATAAACTTCCTATTGTAGAAGAATAAAGCATATTTTGTTTGTTCATTTTATCACTACGATGTACAGTTTCTCTATCATGGGGTTCTAGTAACTGCTAATAAAATACATTTTAGTATCGAACGTAATTTTTATTTTTTGTTCACATTAATATGAATATACACGTTTGGAATCTGAAAACACCATATAATGACATGCTGAATTCAAATATAATCTACATTTCTCTATATAGTGCCTTCTGTGGAGCATGCGCGCTGGAGTTTCTAGAAGGATCATGACTTATCGAGGAACCCCGCGAATGTCCCAGTGTTTGCTAGACGCCCTCTTTTTTAGTATATAAGCCTGGCAAAGAAAGTCAGCGATATTGGCAGATAGATTGAAAAGATAGATAATTGAGTCAAGCGAACAGTAAGCACCGTAAGTAAAGTGTGTGAATCACTGTGATTTATAGCGTGTTTGATAAAGGTTGTTAA
>NW_013667615.1:15801-19833 GCF_000517525.1 Limulus polyphemus
CAAGCAGATACGTAACAATATGTTATTCTTTATATTATGTTTTATATTGCTAATAATTTAGATATTTTTGTTGAAAACAAGTGAATAATCACATTTAATTTCATAACAGCATTTTAATAGTGTAGATATAGGTAAACAAATTAACAACTTGACAAATTTATACCATTTATTTCTGCACTTTTGAGGGAGAAATTTCTGCTTAAGAGATGGGGATACAGGTAATTATAATCATGACACACATCTCTTAAATATGTTTTCATGCAGTTACATTACAATATGTTGTATTGGATATGGTATGATGTATTAAATATATGATTTTAGTAGTGCATTGAAAATCAAATCATGCCCTTTTAAGTTGAAAAGCTGCACCGATTTAAATAACAATTTTTCCTTGTTTAAAAACTTCTGAGTTTCTTTTTGCAATATTTGTTCTGTACATATTCTGTTAGATAAGTTGAAAATTATTTTACCAAACGTAAGCTTTAAAGGTTAAGGAACCATAAACGCGATTTAAGCGATCTCTACAAAAAAGTACAACAGTAAAGTCCATAATTGTCGTGGTCACTTTTTATTGAATGTAGTTCAGTAGTGTTTTGCGTGTATACCAATATGTGAAAAAAAAAGGAGAGAACCTCACCAAGAACTGCAAATTCGAATGTTTGGAGCAAGTAGGGTACTTAATTAATTAAAGGGCATAGTTACGCTTACCGACATCTTCAAGACGGAATATAATGAACGAAAAATATAACTGTGTAAGAAGTTTGAAAGACAAAAAAACTGACACTCATTATTGGAAAAGATAGAGTGCAAGTTTAAGATTCTCACCTCTATTATTTTGCAGGGTGCGGGTTTATAATATGGTAGAATTCGAGATTTCAGAGTTGTGTTCAAATCCATACAATTACAGAAAATATTCCTGTAAGATATTGGTGCGTTATAAAAGTGACGGTGAAATCTCTATCTCATATGAATAGAGGATGGCAATGGGTTGTGTTTCCTTCCATCTCTTCTGTTACTTCGAAATTAAGGATGGCTAATGCAGAAACAAACAAATCAATTATATTTTTCATAATATAGTAGTGTTAGGCTTATTGTATTTTTGACATAAAGAGGTCGGAAACCTTTCTTATAGCTCTGTTAGTGAAAAATCGTGAAATAAAGTTTGATCTATAAATCTGTAAAATTAGTGTTGAAAATTTAAACAAAATGTTTGTTTCAATGTAACACTATACAGTAAGACAATATTACATTTACATGAAAAAATTACAAATGTGTTCATTGAACAGATTTTACTCTACTTTGAAATTTATTCATTGCTTTCTTTTGGTTATATTACTGTGATCAGGCTAAACTGAATACGTAAATTTGAAAAAATACTGAACAAGTAAATATGCAGAGCTTGTTTACTAAACTAATATGCATCAGATTACTACATAATTATTTCATGGTTTTCAATTTATTCAGTTGAAAATAATTTCACCCAGTTTACTCTGAAGTAAATCCATGTGACATTATAAACAACAGTAGCATCACAACTGTTCCGATGATGTAAGCATGTAATATGTAGCGTACACGTAGTTCAAACTTCTCTACTTTTGAGATTGCCAAACAAGCTGATGTCATATACAGTTTTAACTTCTAGGTATAGTCTGTAACTAAACATTGTCTCATTCACACACACACAGAGTTTCAGTTCCACTCTCAATGAAAAAAGTTCCAGTTTCATTCTCAGACTCTCAGTCTCACTTTCGGTTTCGCTGGGTCTTTTAAATATAGTAAGAAACGACTTTTATGTGGTTATATGATATGCCAGTGCACGTGAGTAAAGTGACTATAAATATAAAGTAAAAAAATCCATATTGACAGCTGGCAGAAAAAGTTGCAGTTCACATTTGTCGTTTATAGGTGCAAATAAATTAAATTAAATAATCCTAAACAACATATTGTATATTTAAAGGAAGCTTGATAAATCGGATAAGCAGAGTAAAATGTAATGAAAGTACAACGTTTCACCAGGTTAACCTGGCCCAATCAATGTTCGATGTACCCTTGCGCTGCATTATATATATTTGTAGTTTCAACTCATTCATTGTAATTGACGTACCTGATGATGCCAGGTTAACCTGGTGAAACGTTCTACTTATTAAAATTTATGACATTTTGTCGCATGCCCCTTTCAAATATTTGAAATATGAACGGCCACTTAGATGAGATACGATACATATCTAACTAAAATGTGTCAGGCTGTCGGCTGCTTTTTCATCTCAATTCTAGAGATCTGCTAACTACTGCTTTCAATTATTTGTTTTGTTTTGTTTGTTTTTGAATTTCGGGCAAAGCTACACGAGGGCTATCTGCGCTAGCCGTCCCTAATTTAGCAGTATAAGACTAGAGGGAAGGCAGCTAGTCATTAGCACCCACCGCCAAATCTTGGGCTACGCTTTTACCAACGAATAGTGGGATTGATCGTTACATTATAACGCCTCCACGGCTGAAAGGAAAAACATATTCGGTGACGGGGATTCGAACCCGCAGATTACGAGTCGAGCACCCTAACCACCACGTCTTGCCAGACCTCAACAGAGTGTGTGTGTGTGTGTGTGTATTCCACATTTAGCCATCTTTACATGAAAACATATCTTGATATTGTTTCAGACAATACCTGATCCGTCAGATTTACACAGATATGAAGCATAGTTGGAACAAGCAGCCACAAGGTCCTCAAAGAGCATCCAGAGTCCAGCAGATCTTTCTCAAAATCCGGATGGTGGACCAAAACAACCTTGTGCATCGCTGGCAAGCAAGGCAAACTTCCCAAAATCGCATGGTTGACGCTTTAATCCAGACTGGTGTGTGAAGCATGAATAGGTCGAATATTCTGTCTTTGAGGACAAAATTTATTGCTTTGTTTGCAGACACTTTTCTACAGAACAAGCAAGTGAAGAGAGTGTCTTCGTATCAGACAGGTTTAACAGCTGGAAAAAGTGTACAGGCGATTCATGTAATAATAACCGACTACGTAAGCACAAGAAATCAGAGCAACACGTTGATATGCTGCATACAACGAAGCAAAACGGCTGAATATTTGAAACCGCTGTACATGGCTTTCACAGAGTTGTTCCAGGGTCTGCAGATTGCCCTAACCCTTCCTGCGAGCACTCCTTGGTGTGAAAAGACCTTCAGCAAACTGAAGCTTATAAAAAGCCCACTTCGCACAACAATGGAAGATCGCCGTCTTGAAAGTTTTGCAATCTTGAATGTTCACAGACGGGCATTAGACATCGATGATGATGACGTTGTGAATAGAATGGTGGCCAAATTTCCAAACATGCGCATTATATTGGTATAAAAACGAACAATCTGCATAAGTGCTGGACATACACCTTAGGATCTATCCTCACTCGTAGTTTCTAACTTTACAAGCAGGAAAACTGAGGAAATTTAAGTTTCATTAGAAACATTTGTGACAAATTTATTATTAAACTTCTCGAATAATTTGTTTTCATGTGATTTATATTTTGAGATAAATCATAGTATTGTATGGTATACAGTTATATCCTGATGATAAAAATATTGCTATATTTTCCAATTCTATCTTTCATTTTGCATGTATTAATTCAAATAATTTATTATATGTATGTGTGATCATTAGTAAGTCTTTGCACTCGTCTTATTGTTTTAAAAATTGAGATCAGTATCATCAGTTAATATTATATTGGTAATCTCACATAGGAAAACACATTCGTTCCAACATAAGTGCTGATAATTGTGCATTGTATCAAAATAGGTTACATAATTATAATTGAGGTATGATTGATATTTTGATTATTTTATTTAGATGCCCAAACCAAACAATATGTAATTATGTATGAATATTGTCGATTAAAATATATTCTTACAGTTCCAGTGATTTCAGTTGACAATTTGTATTTGTGCATTAACCAATAAAACCAAATAATTGGCTGCAGCGATCGTGTTTTAACTTGCATTGCCGTGTTTAAACCGGTTTGAAGAGTGCCGTATATAAAAGGG
>NW_013667615.1:20800-31019 GCF_000517525.1 Limulus polyphemus
TTACCTGATGATGAGTTTTCAAAGTTGAAGAAATTTGCCTCTGGTATGGTATCAGTGTCTGGGAAAACTTATGTCTGTGAACAAACATTTTCAAAAATGAAGTATGTGAAGTCAGCACATCGAACGAGGTTGACTGATGAACATTAGAAAGCAATTCTCTTGGTTGGATGCAGCAATACCAAAGCAAATATTGATGATATCTCAAAAGCTAAACGACAGTTTCACAAATCTCACTAACCTTTTTTGCTGCTTAGTTTGTGAGATTCGGATATGTGCACACTGGGTGTGATATAACTATCTTATTGCTAACGTCGCCTTCTTTGATAACTTTTGGTAAATAAACATGTTTGTTGTCTGTAATTTTTATGTTTGTCTTTGTTTTTTGTGTATTGGTAAATAAATATGTTTGTTGTCTTTATTTTTTGTGTATTCGCTGTATTGTATTGAACAAAATGGTTATGCGGCCGGCGCTCGTCATTTTCTGTTATCTGGCCTGCTGTGAAAAAAGTTTGGTGACCCCTGGTTTAGCAGAATTGTAATATGTTAAGAGTTTTGAAAAATTCTCTAGTGTCAGTTTACTTGTTAATGAACAGTTCTTTAAGAAGATAAACACTGTTCCTTTCGAAGTACTTTTTCATATTAAGCAAATCAAACGAGTTATTCGTGAGGGTTAAGGTGATTATAAATCTGTGAATTTTAACACTTAAATTATGAGATAGCGAATTTTACTTTTATTTTGTTATGGTCTTGCTTACCACCTTCTTGCGTGAGCACGTTGATTTTTGAGTATGTTTGTATTACGAAATTGACACAAGCTTCCCCTAGCAGTGACATACAGTTTGTTGTATTTGGAATTTCGTGCAAAGTTACACGAGGACTATCTGAGCTAGCCGTTCCTAATTTAGCAGTGAAATACTAGAGGAAGGTCAAATATAGCGGTTAGTCATCACCATCCACCGCCATTTTTTTACCAATGAGTAGTGGGATTGATCGTCACATTATAACGCCCCCACGGCTGAAAGATCTAGCATATTTGGTGGAACGTGGATTCGAACCCGCGACCTTCAGATTGCGAGTCAAGTGCCCTAACCACCTGGTCTGTGACGTGCAGATATTAATATTGTGAAAGATTATGTATATTTATGGTAATAGCTAGTCACATTGTATGTAATTTCGTGGTCTAAACACTAAAGAAAAATCATTTTTTAATCTTAAACGAGTTAGCTCATGAAGTAGCCCCAGCGGTATGTCTGCGGAGTTACGTCACTAGGTTTCGATACCCGTGGTGGACAGAGCACAGATAACCCTTGTGTAGCTTTGTGCATAATTAAAAAAAACAACAAACAAACTCATGAAGTATAGTTAGAATGAATTATTGCCAATTGTTTGTCAATACTGTTATTGATTTTGAGAAGTGTTTTAATTTTGGAATATTTTTGCTGTTGTTTTGTTGGAATTAGGTGTTTTGTTTTTCTGCTTTTGTTTCTTTTTCCTAATTTCTTTACTTATTGAAGTTAATATAACATTGAGATTTATGTTGTATTGTTTATTAATCTTTGTACCTAGTCCTGGCCAGGCAGGGGTTTACTAACGATTTTCTGTAAATGATAAAATTTGTTTGAAAGTTTTATATTTTGAATTTCTTTTGTTGTTACATTTTAATAAATTGCTTTTTGTTTGACCCTGGTTGTATCGGAGTTTTGTTTTAGTCCATTACAAGTTAGTAACTAGAATTACTACCATTGGCATTGGTAGTTTTTAGAGATTGGTTGAACTAAAAGCACATTAATCCACATTTAAGCCCAGTTCACATTAAGTAGTTTTCTATGTATAGCTTAACGTAATTTTTGTTACTAAAAATGTCCGATTTTTTATATGGTATTGGGAAGTGCCCCTTTTGTAGTGTGTAAAATTTGTATGCGAAAGTTTAAAATTAAGCACGCTTAGTCACGTTAAACGTCCATTTAGTGCAAAACTTATACAATGGTTATTTGTTTGTACGTAGCCGTCCCTAATTTGGAACTGATAGTCAACAACACTCAAAGCCAGCTCTTGTAGTAACTGATTAAAAAATGGGATTGGATCGTCATTGTACACCCGTGGTCCGAAAGTGTGGAGCAGTTTTATCAGAAGGTACAAAATTTCTTTCGGGCCCCCTTCTCTTCTCCATTAATCATCCTGTTTTTACCCACTACGGTTTTATGCCATGAGCTGTAAGGCCAAAAATGGTATGCTAGATGGAAGAGGAGTGGAATGGAGTATTCTGTTGATTTTCTGCATTAGGGGCCTTATGCTCCTATACTCCATCCATGATAAATATAAATAAAATAAAAGAGGATCAGAGAGAAGAAAGCGCATCTGAACATCTTTGTTTATTCTTTATTCTACAATACAAATCAGAAGACATAATTATTAGTAAAAAGTAGATAGGCTTAGTATTTACTTTACAAAAAAGAGCTTTCCTGGCTTTTTTTTTGTGTGTGTATGTGAAAAATGTTGAATCACAGCATGAAAATTAATTGTTCTGGCAATGTTTGATTCAATACTTAGCCTGGCCAAATCCACAAGACGTTCTTGAGACATTGTAGACCTTAAATAATTCTTAATCAGCTTGAGTTTGCTAAAAGACCTCTCTGCAGATGCTACTGTTGCTGGAATTGTTAATAATATTATTAAGCTAATACAAACATTTGGAAATAGGCCACCAAGTCTGTACTTTGTTAACACGTTCAGTAGATCTAATGGCTTTAACTGTGCATTTCCAAAATTTGCTTTATGTACTGAGGGTAAATGTTGCATTTCTTTTCCAAAATCATCACCGTTAAGGTCAGCAGGATATTGCTCTGATAAAGATAAAGCTTTTCTCTCCACATCACTTTCAGACATGGTGAAATATTTCCACAAGAAATCAGTTAATCCTGCTATAACATTGTCTACCAAAACGTAAAACACACATTTTTCGAAGTAGGCCTCTTCTGGCATATCATCTGTGTCATTCATTTCCTCCAAGTTAGCATCAGGTATGCTGTCATCATGTGACCTTGCCCTCTAGTGCCTAACTCCACCACATCTACGGTAGAGTTCTATTATTTGACGCAACCAATTTGGCTTCATTCCACATACATTTCAAGTTGTTTCGAAGTTTTATCAGATCTGTGAAGAGAGTTTCTATGTTCGTTACTCAACATCCAGTATGGCATCTCTGGTTTGGATGACCTTGTTGCAATTATCTATGCCAGCTAATATTTTGTACCACACAGCTGACATTAACACACAGGCAAAAGATGTCACATATAATAAAACTCTTTGTTTTGTTTTGGCCGTCAAATTTAGTTCTAGGAGGTCTTCAGTGCTAATTTAATGCCACGCAAGTGAGCTGCAAAAGGCTTTACACATTCAACACGATCTGACCATCTTGTTTCAGACATATCATGAAGAGAACAACCAATACAGTTTTGTAGTAATCCCCACTGCTTGGGACTGGAACTGAACAAGTGGTACACAGTTTGAATTGTTCCAAAAAGGGTTATTGCTTCAGGTGTGCATTCAGCAGCATCATTTCCACATAAGTTGAGTGTGTGACAACCACAAGGTGAAAAAATTGCTGTTGAGCGTTGTTCTTGTATTTTTGCTTGTGCGCCGTTGTATTTTCCAGTCACATTTGCCACATTATCATAGGCTTGAGCTCTACAATCACTGAGAGGAATAACATGTTCTTTCAATGTATCAGTTATCAACTGAGCAATTTCTTCCCCTATTTTGTTGCAAACTTGAGAAATATTTCTTGAATCTCATACTTCATTTCTTTTAAAAGTACCTATCTCAAAAGAAATGTTCTTTGTTAAATATGGGAGAAATCTGGTGTGGCATCTACTATTACTGCAAAGGTTCGAGCATTCTGCAATAAATTCATTTTGTGAGTCAGGGGACAGATAATGAACTTGAAGCTGCTCGCTCCTTTTCTGTAACTCCTCTACACTTAGCACATGTTCCTGAAGGATGGGGTCGCACCTGAAGAGCACTTCAATGAGTCCTAAGAAGTTTCCATTGTTTGAATCACCAATTCGATGGGATGAACCAGTAAATGCCAGATCACGTTCTCCCAAGAAGAGAACAACATCAATGATGCACTTTAAAATATTGTAACATTTAACAGCTTCAGTTTTGATTGACACTTCTAAGATGGTGTCAGATCTTGTCTCAGACATCAGGCGCCTTTCTAGTTCTCTGACTATTGCATTTTTCATGTTTTGGGATCCTGTAGGAAAGTTTCCGCCACTTCTCATTAGCATCCCATCCTTCAACAGATACCAGTGCAGACACAGACGCAAAAGTGCTAGTCTTGACAATCTTGTGCCAAAATAATCGACATGGAAATAAATATAATGCTTGTTTCTATTGACTCCAGACAAGCCAGTCTCTTACATGTAATTCTCCATTGGTGCTTTAAAATTTCAATATGCTTTCTGGGAAAACTTGATTGCGGGTGTCTTTTGGGCAGAGGGATGTGACCATTGATAACATACTTTTCAATTTCCTTTTGAGATGGAAACACGGTTATGATACCCCAATGTCAAGGCCTACATTATGATTACTCCTCTTGTCTTCCAAATTCACTTCCACATGCGCCTGTATATGTTTCTTTCTGTGTTCCATTTTCATTTTCTGCATCTGCCCTTTCATAAAAATCCTGTGCATGATTACCCAAGTCAATTGTTCCTTGTTTGGGGATGAGGTTTCCAACAGTTTCTCCTTGCTCCAATGCTATAGGTGAGTTCAATGAAAATTATTTTGAAGCCGCACTTAATCCAAATTGAAAGAGCGTTTATTGACCCCCTTTTTTCATTTTCCTCTCGTTCTTTCTTTTCAGGGCTCCTGATTTGTGAGAATACATTTTGGAGAGATGGTTTATAATTTATACTTTTATATCTGATAAAAGGAAAAAAAATAAGACAAAAAAGATTATATACTAATAATTTAGTACTAGTACTAGTAGTGGCGGTAGACTATAGTGTTATAAAAATAATCTTTGTACAGTTGACATATTGGTCATCACAACTTCAAAAGCTCCTATTTTTATGAACATCTACTGATATTTGTGTGTGTACGGCACGAAGTTCCGGTTACCATGTTGTCCTTCTTCAGGAACATTAAGGAGGACTCGGCCTGAAGTACAAAGCGTAATCTTCAACACAAAGAACAATCTCATTTAACATTAAATAAAATTTCAACATATAGGGGATCTCGAACCATAGATCCTCAGGTCCACTACACAATGCCCAAAAATATCTTTTTTTGTGGTTAGAAACCTTGCATCTAATTTCGCAAACCAGACACTAGCTGTCCCTTATAAACAAATTTTTTAATGAAAATGTTTAAATACACACCTAAAATGTACAATTTTTTCCAACAGTTAATGTTTATCTTTAATAGTAAATATAACCAAAATAACATCTTCAAAGTTTTTCCCCATTACAAGTACGTTAGTTGTTTTGTTTTACAATAATTTAACGGTAAATATTAAATTCGCAGTGAACACGATTCAAATTGCTTTTCTTGATACTATAGTACAGTCAGTAAAACAATTTTAGTATTGCTTATCATGAACTAACATGTTTTGAAATTAGTGCTCATTTTAGCAGTATTATTACAGTAACGTTTTTTAAGGGTTATTTATAAAATTCACTTGACCTTGTTGCACACTTACACAATCATGTTGTGATTTGGTACAAAAATGTATGCAAATAAAACGGGGAAAGGCATAGTAAGTGAACTTTTAAAGAACGAAGTGGTGGAAGACTAGAAAGTATCAATCTAACATTACGCCTATCTGCTTTCATTGAAATTTCTTGTGTTCGACTCGTTAATGTGATTTTCTTTAACCTAACTTACTTGACACTTCCCAGAGTTAATTTCTCATTAGAGCTTTTAAATAACCCGTGTGTGTATGTTTTAGTTTATACTTTCTAGCTATTCCTTGTTTTAAGAACAAGTTTTCTAGGCATTTTATTACAGTTTTCAACATTTGTGGAATCTTCTGGTACTATTTCTCAGTTGTGCTAGTACTACGTCTTTTACTGATCTTCATGCCAAACTTGGTGACTTCCCTTCTTAGTTCTCTTTATTCAACATTTCTCCTTCCGCGAACCTAACATATTGCACTGTTACAGTCAGGTTCTGCTTTTCTCAATAACTGCAATTGCCCAGAGAATGCAGGTTATTATACATACAAACGATATTGTTTAAGTCTTGAAGTTGACCAGTTTAGAAGTTGCTATGAGATTAGCGAGTACTGAAACAGCTGCAAAATTACCGAACTTAAATATACTTGGAAACTGGTTAAAGCCCACTATCCTAGGTCTTCTACACAGCACTATGGAATATAGGGCATCTCTTCAAAAATATCTATGGCAGAGCTACAAAAAGTTATCTTGTTAGGATAATTTCCAACTCGTAACTCTTCCTCCTCCTCCTGTGTATTGATTGATTTTGTGTAATTCATCTGATCTTTCATGTAACTCTACCAAGTATTTGCAACAACAAAGACATGGATACCTTGCCTCATATGGCAGAGGTAATCATAAGGAGTCTAGTTGTGGCAGGTACCAGTTTTATGTTCATTGTTTGGTAACCTCTTTCCTAATTGCTGGATTTGGACAATGAGTGAAACAGCTTCAGAAAAAGAATTCAAGCGCATTACTGCTATATATAATGTGATTCACAGACCTCTAAGGCGCTTAAGGTTTCTTATACCTATGTTCTTTTTTGTAACTTATTTGGCCCTTTTTATAATCTTCTTTGTTGACCAGATACCAAATCATTTGGAGTTTGTTGCAATTTTGTAGAGAACAATATCCAAACTCAACCCTCTTATCTTCTGGTATACTTAATCCTGTATTGGACTTAGCAACTATCTCTTAAGAAGTCGTTAGTAGTGTTCTAAACATTTTGAACTTAAGCATCTTTCCCATGGTAGCTAATAAACATCACAATTTTGTCAGTTTGGCATAAAATATTTTTTCAGACTTGAGATATGTCATTTGACACTTTGAAATTGAATGTTCAAGTCTTTGTGACCACAACCTTGAACTGTAAGTTAATAGAACTCATGTGCTTGTGAATCTCGACTCCAACCTCATACAATCAATTCTTTCTCTGGATACAATTTGCCAGAATGACAAACCAGTGATAGTCATGTTATAAAATTCAGTGGGTTGTTTTCTTCTGCTCTTTCAAAAATAATTTCACTAAAACCTCTCTGTATCCATAAAATTTTTAACCTGTGTGACTTTAGCTTTTAGCTATTCAAAGGGGGGGGGGGCATCCCTTTCATGTGTGAACTTTAATAAATTTACATCATTATTTGATTCCTCTCACTTTTATTCTAATTATTTGAACATTTTCTTGAGGCCATGGGTTATTCTAAATGATGGAACTTCCATTTATTTGAACTTTAGCTAGCTAGCATATTTTCTGCTCTTGAATTTGCTCAGAGCTGGTTCACTGATGTATCCCTTTTTGTCTAGACCAATACTGATATAAATGCACATTAGTACTTTCTAGCTCTTACATTCATTGACCCATGTCACTAAAACTTAAATATACTGTACCCATTATGAACCAGCCATCTTGAAAATAGTTGGATCTGAAGGTCTCAGTATAAAAATTGAGATATCTCCCTTCCTTTCAACAGGAAGCTGCAGTCTATTAAAGTTCTCAAACCTATTTACTATTGTACTAAAAGCATTGTGGAATAAAACTACTAAATTATACTTAACTTTTTAAACGTTCAAAAATTCAACAATTACACTTTTTCTCCCAAAATAAATTTAAGTCACCTAAATGATAACACCCACTCAAAACAGAGAGCAACAAAATCTTGATACCCCTTTTGAAAAAAAATTCAAATAGTTCATTCAAGTTTTACATAGAAGACCTAACTGGGTTTAATAAAAGCACCAGATTTACATAAAAACAACTGAGGGACAAACCCCAACCACTACTAAGAAATGGTCCTACTCAGGAGTTCCACGAAGACAGCAATTATTAGCAGAAACACAGAATAATGCTAATTAGTGATTATTACCAAGTTATGAAAAAATTGTGATCACATAGGTGACTAACCATGACAATTTTGGTGTTTGCACAACTGTACTGACCTTTTCTAAAGAATAAATTTCTTTCATAACTGGTATTTATAATTAAGAATATATTTAATCACCTACCAGTATTTTTCAGAGATTTGCTTCAAGAAATACCTTTAAAATCTGCAGTTGTCATCTAATACTTCATTTTTAAAAACACTGGTGATCATATAATTTTTTGCTGAAAAAAAGTGACTTAAAGTTGGTTACCCTAATTTTATTCATTTATATGGTGAAATTCAAAACTAAAACTGTCACTAACTAGACATGTGAAAAATAATGATTTGAAAACTGTATAATTCAAACCTCTATTAAGTACTAACTAATATAACATTGCATCCACAATTTTAAACCAAGAGCAATGACTGAATGTGTAAGTACATAAAGAAAACAAATTCATGAACTCCCAACAAGTTTATTATAAACAAGCCAGGTACAAAAGATATATAATTTTGCACCAAACTCTGGTGTCAAAAAAAAGTCAATATTGGTCTTTTTCTCTGTTTAATCAAATAAACCAAAGCCCATGTCATCATCCTCAGACTCTTCAGATTCTTCCTTTGCTTCCTCTTTTTTCTCTTCAGCTACAAGGAAAAAATAAATTTAACTACATCCAGTCACTCAACACACATGCACATATTCAATACAGTGAGCTACAGCAAATCATGAGATGTTTTAACTTTCAGCTTAAGCTAATCAAATGTTATAAACAAATCTTGCACACTTTGAATACCAACATAAAAAATAATTTGTTTTAATTTACAGGCTTCAGTAAACACCATATGTATTTTGTACTATTTTTTTGAGGTACCAGCTACAATGCTTTGACAAGTAACATGTACTAAATAGAAATCCTTTTCTTTAGGCCACACAAAATTCAGTGTTGCCACATTTAGACTATTTGCATATTCCATGTTGTTTTTCCTGCTAACAAGATTTATAAAGTTTAAATGTTATCAGAACTTACATTTTATTTCACTATTAGGTTTTTTCAGCCAAAGGCAGATAGACATTTTAAACAGTTTTTTCCTCTTTTATAGAATCACCTTAAGTTGGTTATTATAAATATCACCATAAATACTGTTCCATAATGTCTGTTTATGCAAGATGGCCAAAAACTTTCAGCCAATGCAAAATACAATCCAAGGTATTGGCACTTCCATCTAAACACTAAACTTGTCTACTTTCATAGTCCATTAAAAAATAAGATATACACATGCACGCACACTACCTACTAGTTAAATGCATTCATGCAAAACAAAGTATTCTATCTTTCTGTCCATAAAGAGATAAATCACAATTAAAATTAAAGGAAAATTAAAACACCAACAAGAAAGAAATGAGTACTAAATTTTATCTTTTGTTAAGGGTGCAAAGCTTAATTTCAACTGATTTCCATTAACATACAGACCAACGTTTTAAAAGTTTACAGACTCGTACTCTCAAAATGTAAATTTAATGTGCTACTAACTTTGGTTGTTTAGTGGAGAAATTATCAAACCAATACAAGAGATAACTCCTTACTTCTTATAAGTTTAGAAAAAAAAAAACCCTTTCCAGACTAGAGGAATATCACTGATATCTCCTGCTCTTTTGGTTCTCAGAGTGAAATCACTTACCTAAATTAGTATAAACTGTCTCAATGTCTTAGTTTATGCAAAAATAAATTTACAGGAATTAAATTTTGATAACTGAAGGAATCAACTTCTCACTGGAAATCATACAAACATAACTTACTAAGAAAGATTTCCAGGCAAATAACAGCCTTACCTTTTCATGTGATAACACTTCTACCTTTCTCAAGTGAGGTAAAGTAATACTTTATCATCAATGAATAATTCTACATTTATATATGTTACCAATGCAGGGTAAAGCTTACTGTATTAAATGAACCTTAATATAATTGTTTTTCAAGAACAAACTCTTAATAAATTCTCTAGCCTCTATTAATCCTTTCGCAATGGGTGACCCCTTTAAATGCTTTTCTGCACAAGTCACCATGTAACATTTAAAATTTAATTAACCCAATGACCACCAGCTACTAACTTTGAGTAGCCAATGCAAGTCTTGCTATA
>NW_013667615.1:31611-38304 GCF_000517525.1 Limulus polyphemus
AAAGTTTTTTATACTTGAATATCATTTCTTTGAACTTTCAAACAAGTTTATTTCAACACATGTCATTGTATGTTGTTTCACTATACAGACAAAACTAATTGCCACTACTGGTGAATGCATGTAATAGTTTACAGTACAGGTGGTTTGAATAACACCACCTGACCCTAATTACTTGATACATCCTGTTAGAAGAGATTACCAAATGATACAGACACCATAAATTAGAAAGAAAGTTACTTTATAGCACTTAAAAGATTAGTCCTCACATTCCCCTCATTATAAGCAAGAATTATGTTGGAATTCAAAACTTAAGCTCTTCAATGCATTGACAACCCAACTATGAGAATGTCATACCTTCCCCTGTATTATTCAGACAAATGTATATAGTCTGTTTAGCCTAAGTAGCTTTAAACTCTGAACAGTATACAACGATTTATATTTAAATTTTGTTTTATTGACCTTTGAACGTGTCTAACTACCATTTGTGTCATGAGTTGTAAGTCACTTGGGGAATGTGGGGCTCACGTTATGCTAACGAATTACATTACTCATGAGCCACTCCAAGCTGCTCACTTGCTTGCCTTGTGAATATTTTTTTATTATTATTTATTTTACTTAATCTAACGTTAATTAATGTATGGAGATTCCTATTTTTACATTTTAATTTTATAACAATAAATAAAGAATACATATGAAAAACAAGAAAAAGTACTTATCTGGACTTTCTTTTGCTGTCGATGACACTTAACCCTACTTTTGTTTTTGTACTAATGATAACAGTGCACTAAATAAATTAATTAAATAATGCACCAAAGAACAGAGTAATAACATGCAAAAAGTAGACAATGTCCCATAACTATCACAATATTTCCGGTTTTCTAAATGTGACAAGAGCCGTTACAAATTGATCCACACTTGTTGATATCTTTCCCGTTAGAATAAAGCTTGTACTAACACACAAACGGATTATTCTCTGTTCAGAAACAAGTAATTTATGTCATTTCAAAGATGAATACTTTGGCTTTCTATTGGTTATGAATAATATAATATTGAACACAAGAGAACTATTAAGAAATCCTGAAAGAGAGAATGTGACAGGTGTGTATGACAAGAGGTCCGATTTTCTATTTGATGGCTCTGTAACCAAACAAGATTGAAGATTGTAAAACTCGTGTTTTATCCGAGAGAGGACAGTTTGATATTCAGTATTTTACATTAAATTTCATACTTATTGGAGGGGTAGTGAATAAATTATGTAAAAGGGGAGGGAGTGCCAAGAGAAAAGAAATTTCTCACACTGGGGGAAATTCATGATTTTAGTATTTCCTTATAAAATCAAGAACTTAAAATTTGTATGCTATTAAAATATGATCTATTAGCTATAATTTTATGCTATACTGATTGATATAACAAACAAAAAGTAATATAAATCTTTAAAGCAAGTTATTAAAAACCTTGTGACATGCACAGTAAGCGAAAAGGTCAATGGCTTGAATTACTTCATTCTCAACTGCAGTAATAAAGCCCTCTATATGTGGTTCTCTCCTGACTGGGGGTGACCCAGAAGGATTTGACTTTAATCTGCAAGTCAAGATTATTTGCTTTTGGGGTTTTATTCTGAAAAAATTCCCAAAGTATTAACCTGCATGCAAATTCTTATAGGTTGGAAATAACTCAAAGCTATCCATATCCATGTTTTCAGGGACAGGAGAACAATTGAGAAGTTTATGTTGAGTTTAATTTAATATTTTAGTGGACAAATTTATGACACTGGAAGTGTTCTAAACCTTGAGTCACTCAGACCAGGAAGTGACTAAATTACTTGGGAGTAGTCTAAGATACAGCTTAATGTACATGTTTGTATTGTTAGTTATTAATCAACAGCTCACAGGTAGTAACAATATGCATTTGTTTAAAGATATTTTGATGGGAAAATCCTTTATCTGTATGTGAAATGGAAAGATTATGATGTGTTCATTGGTAATAAATACATCTAGTTTCTGTTGTTCAAGTAGGACAAATTATGCTCTCAAAATTTATAATGGAAATTTTCTTGTCAAGATTGGCTATTGTGGATTTGAAAAAGTCTTGTGAGCTTCATTAGTGTAATTAAATATATATTTTTTAATATTATCTACATTTTAACTCTTTCTCTACACTGGTATTAGTTCCTATACATTGCTTTACATTATCATTTTCTCTAATTCCCACCCATATTAAAACTTAACCTTAACTATTATCTCTTATGTCGTTCATATAATGTACACATTTCTTTTATAGAAACTAAACCCGTCAACAATGCCTCCAATTATGAATGTCTAGTATTAAAGATCAACTCATCTGGAAAGTCCAGCTTACATTATATTGATATCTGTACCCCTATATTACAAGGCACTCAATAATCATCTCTTTCTATTCTCCTAAAGAATAGTCAACTATTCAAAAGCACTCAAACTTTGGATCATTTTTTGAAATTCAATGCATCTTTTGTGTGTAATCCTGTATGCTAACAGTTATCAGAATTAACCCCATCAATGGTCAGGGGTCAAAAGCCATGTCATCACATTTGTAGACTTACATTGAAAATTTTATTGAACAACTATTTTATGAATGTGTCAATAAGTTTGGTATCAAACTAGATTATAATTCAAATTTTTATACTATACATTAGTTAATCTCTTAATTTAAAAGTAATTTAAAAAATCCTTAAATTTTGATTTTTGTACGTCATGTAGTATATTGAATGCAGCTTTGGTTAAAATCAGATGTTTGTCATGTCAACTTACAAAAGTCTATTTGCATGTGAATTAGAAACTCAAATTACTGATACTGAAAAGCTAGAATACAAGATAAGAACCTCCTATCTTTTCTATTTTCTGAGATGTTATATTTAGTGAATCAACCAAAGTGGCTCAGCCCATCTCTTTCAATTTTGGAAGTACTTGCTTACATACACCTACTTCACCCAATGACATGTATATAACCAATCAAAAGCTCAGAATGTCCTCCACATGGTTTTCTCAGCCTAAATTGTTTATGTGGTGAACCATTTCTTTTCATGGTAGAATCAAAAAGATGAGGTAAGACATTATGGAGCTCATATTTTTAGGCCCAAATACAGCTTAGTTACTAAGCCTGATAAATTATAGTGGAATTATGTGGTATTGATGTAGTGATTTATAGTTTATTTCAAAATGCATATATAAAACAAAAATAGTGTTTTACGTCCTCCACATGCAAAATTTGACAGCAAATGAGTACATATTTTTGTATGTAGAAGAGATCATTGTCTTCTATACTTTTTTATTTACTATTCTATGTTTTAAGAAAAATAAATTTAATCTTAAAATCAAAATTTCTTTGCATGTTAAATAGTCAACGTTCAAAAAGAAAAAATGCATGAGCAAATAATTAAATATCTAATATTTTGTTTACAAATGCCTTGTAATGTTTACTGATAATCTGCAAAGTTACAAGAAGATGTGTACATTTTAAAAAGTTACAGCATAACTGCTTTATGGTTACTTTGGGGATACGGTCTGGGTAGAATCCACCCACACATAGTAAATGGTTGAGAATTACAATAATATTTCAAGTTTTGAAAGTTGATTCCTAAGTACTCAGACTGACCTGAATATCTAATTGCCAAGAAATGGTTAAAGCTGAATTTATTCGTCGTGTGATGCACTCAAGTTGAGTGACTAAAGTGTAAATATCATTATCCTTCACAACCAATTCGATTGTTACATGGAAGTTGATTTTTTTATCAATAATATATTGTAATAAATAATAAACCTGCATTGATAACAGCAGCTGCAAACTCCAATAAAATAAAATAATTAAATCTTGAAACTTTTTCTTTGCTCATATATTAAATGTTCATTTTTTGCTATTTAAGACCACAAGTCACCCCATGCCTTCCACAAGCTCAACAAGATCATAAAGATAAATTTAACTGCACCAACATTTGAGATAAGTACCCGAAAGATGTGTCAGTAAAATCGTCTGAAACCCTATTATGAGAAATCACAATACTAACAAATGTACATGTATAAACCACTTACCAGCAGGTGCACTGCCTCCAGTACCACTGCCACCACCAGTTCCACCTGTTACAGCAACACCACCTCCTACTGGCATGGATGCCAGCTTGGCTTTTCCTGAAACATAACACATTTCAAGTGCAAATTCAGACTAGAAAACCCTAATGAGAACAAAATTTCAAATAGTAAAGAGCTAAATTGCACTCATGTACCCATTTTGGAAAAGAAATAAAATTATAAATCATGTAATGTAATTCATGTTGTCATCATAAGAGGTAACATCTGACAGTATCCTTCCAGTTATTGTGAAGGTAAATTTTAGTCAAGTTAAGAGGAGGTGGATGATGAAAATACATAGATGACTATACTGCAAATGGAAAAAGTTGAATAAAGAAACAGAAGTGTAACCAAATGATGTAAAGAGAGGATAACATGCTTTATTAGAATTATTGTAGACGTACATTTATTTTCCCTAACCCAACATTTATATTACACTCGTGAAAATTATTATTACAGCATACTAACATGTTAACTTACAGTGAATTGTGTTTTTGTGATAAATAAAATTGTAACACCTAACTACACTAATACTATGACACATCTCACAACAAAATTCAGTTTGACTTTTTTTTATATAACTTCCAAGTTACATACCATATTGGTGAATACACACACACTCATAACTTTATAATTATGAAAATTAAACTTGTTTTAGTCTTTTGTTTCACATAACATACATTCCAATCAGTTTACTGCTCAACTTGACACCAGAATTTTAAACTTCCAAATTTCAAAAACTGAATTACTTAACTTGCTATCTAAGCTAGCTAAAACAGAACTGTAACATTCAAAAATTAAAATGCATCACATTGGTGTTCTTAGTTCAAAGCACTTCGTTAAAAAACTCACAAAACAAGTTACTTTTATTTCAAAACACTAACACTGAGCTTACCTGCTTCCATCAATTCATTAAGATCTTTCCCACCAAGTTCTTTTATTACTTTTGTAAGTTGTTCACTTTCAACTTCAATACCCACACTTCCCAAGATCTTCTCAAGATCTTTAGCGGAAGGATTCTTGTTCCCACCAAGTACAGCAAGCAAGTAAGCGGCCACGTAACGCATTCTTGAAAAACAAAAATAAATGTCAATGACTGATTTTCTAGTTCTTAAACAGTTTACACAAGTGGTCAAAATTGAAATTCAACATAATGATAGAGCTGGTACTGTAAGACTTAACATTTTTATTGCATAACACATCATTACTGATGTTCAGAATTATTCCTACTACGAGGCATTTAAATCATTCAAAAAACAGTGTCAGGAATGCAAATAGAAAAAAGTTATTGAATAGGCCAAAGACTGTGAAATTTATTGTAGCATTTCTATAAGGTAGTAAACGAGTTTCTTTACATGTATATTAACAATTTATCTGCCAAATTAATACGCCCATTGATTAACCAATTAGCAAATACCACTAATCCTCCAGCTCTAATTATTAGCAACTGAGCTACTCATGATTCTGTAGGCTAATTGATTTTATTTTTAGCAGCAATATGTCACAAGTAATAAAAAAATTAAAGCAATACAAACTGATCAGTAGTGCTAGTAGAAGTCTATTGGACCCCCCCCCCAACCATCCTGGATTGTCTATTTTGATTCTAGTTTCTCAGAGTATGGATATACAAGAGTAACAAGTTGAAACATTCGTGAATCATTTCTTTGAACATTTTTTAACATAAATACTCCATCTAGCAAGCTTTGACAATTTAAATTTTTTTAAAAATGAAAATCAATATTGTTCAAGTATGTATTGATGTTCGCACATTTTGAAAAATAATTATGTAAGCCTATAATCTCTAAATATTTTGTTTGAGTTTATAAATTTGACTATGTAAACATTTATTGGAAAATGTCAAAAAACAATGTTTATTTACTTCACAAACATTAGTTGATTTAGTGCAGAAAGATATTAATCTCATTATCAGATAGCTATGGGTTTTGTACTACTATGGTACCTTTTCACATACAACAGTTTTCAATGAACAACATATTGTTAACTGTTTTCATCACAGGATTGGTCCCTAGGACAGCCTAAACAATTTTGTGCTTGTCATATAGTTTTCATGCTACAACTTTTAAATCAGCAAGCAAATGTTAAAAAAATTTGGCAGATTATTAGTTAATATTACAATGCATTCATACGCAAAATCAATTTATTTTATTATGCCTCGCCTGTAAAGCAATGTTTTATGCATGTCCTTTTTTTCTTTTTGCATGTTGCCTATTGAACAATCAAAGTAATTTTCATTTTAAAATTAAAAATACCTTTATGCATCAGAAAAGTTTCAAATTTCACATGCAAAATCTATATAATGTCCAGATAGTTATCAAATGTTTCTTAATAAAAAACTATATATTATATCTGTTCTTTTCAGTAACAAATCTCTGTATGGGTTCAATAGATTTGACTGATTTTGTAACCACCATAAAAAATTAGGAAATAAATAATGCCTTTTTCATTCTAGAATGACAACACATTATAACATGAAAACAAATATGTAAACTAAATAGCTTAAATCTCAAAACTTTATACACCTCTCTCTCTCTCTCTCTATATATATATATATATATATATATATATATATATA